>NC_044572.1:132584528-132822028 GCF_901933205.1 Camarhynchus parvulus
ATAGCTTTAACATGTGTCATTGCTAAAGTAGGCTAGGAAATTAAGTAGTTTCTATCTTTATCTTTTTTTTTTTTTTTTTTATAGACATTTTTCTTCCCTGACAGAGTTTCACTTTGTACTTTCCTTTAAATTGCACTGTAGCACATTAAAGGCACTTACAATGGTTTCAGTTTAATCAAAGCAGAGGAGCAGGTAAGCAGCTGCCTGTACCTCTTGTGTATGAATGGTGAATTATGATCTTTTAGTTTTCTGAGACTGAGTATTAATTTGTGGCAAACAACTGCTATTTATTGTGCAGGATACTCACACTGTTTGCAGTCATGCATTAATAAAAATTAAAATATTTTTAAGACATTTGTTTGAGATGGAAAATAATGCAATTACCTTTTTTTTTTTCTTTCTGGTATCTACTAATTCCTGCTTTTGTTACCTGTACAATAACTAATGTAAAGATTCTTTTGGGGCTCTTTTAGTGAACGAAGGAGGAAACCAAACTGTCCATCAGTATTGCCAATTATTTCCATTAAACATAACATATACTTCATCAGTACTACAGAGGGGACTTACTAATAAGAAAACTTGCTGCACGGTCATACAGCATACTGGCAAAAGCCGTTTTTTGGTCAAAACACCATTTCTTAAGCCAGAAGAAAATGATCTACTTTGCATGGTAAGATGACTAGAGCAAATTACAATATGGACAAGACTTTTGTTTTTTCAGAAAAGAGAGGAGCTTTTTTCTTTCTTATTATATGATTTTTATGAAACTTTTGAAATATTTCCCTAAAGAGGGTGAAGGAATCCCAGAGAGTCTTGACAAGGTATTTTGACAGTATGTATGTCCCAGCTTTATGTTGTGGCCAAGCACTCTTAACGCAAAGATATAATTGCAGTTAATTTAAATATAGCCTGTAAATTAAATGTTTGGTGAACCCACTATTCCTCTTCGATTTGCATGGATATGCTTTCAAGGTTGTTATCTTCCCAGTGAAGCTTTCACCTGTGGGTTTTTATTAGTTTTTTCTATTCAAATGAGGGACAAAACAGGCTTCTTACTAGATAAATACACGTTTGGCATTTCTATTCAAAATCCTGTGATTTGTATATTTTATATTCTCTAAAAGTCTGCTTTAGCTTTCTTTGCGCTATATTCTGTAAGAGCGCTTTTAGTCCTTCGTGGTACTTGCATTCAGTATGTACCAGTTTGTATAGCTTCTACTAGAAATGTTGAAGTTCATTTATCTCTTTTGGATGCAGATGAAAAGATTTAACCAAAATAATAGGCTTGAGTTGCGAAGTTACTGTGGTTGAGAAAGCGATGTACCCCTTTAAAAGTATTAGCATAAAGATAGCACATTTGTTTATTATGTTTCAAAATCAGCTTCTAGTATCTCTGCCACAGGTAACAATTGACTTTTCAGGCTTCAAGTTAATAGCCTTGTCTCTTGCTTGTAGAGATCAATATTAGTATTAATTAATCACCATTATCAGCCCTAGGATCTGGTTCTATTTGTTGTTACATCAGCAAAATATCAATATAGAAAGTGGACTCTCTGATCGTCATGGCAACTTCATCTCTTGGGTCAAAGAAAGTTTATCTTATCTGTGCATGGAGAGTGGCAAACTGTTTAGGGATCTAGTTTGAACTCTAAGAACATTGATTTAGTTTTTGTTTGTGAATAGAGGCTGAATTCCAATCACAAGGGATAGGTAAGATTTAAATATTAATGCCCACAGGCTTGTCTGAGAGGGTGTCATTACCATTGCTGTCGGATTGTCTTTTTGAGATGACACAATGGTAGAGGAGAATTGTGTAGTCAAGGCTATTTACAGTTTAGTAATTTGTGCATTGGACAAATGGGATTTAAAGTGAAAGTATGGAAATTCTATAGCATGTATGCAGTGATATTACTTCTCCCAATCAATGTATGGTTAGGGTTTCTTCCACTTAGTAACTGTAGAAGTAGCACAGAAGTATAGATTATGAATTGGTAGAAGGAGCAGATTTTATTATATATTCTCCCTTCAGAGATTTTTTTTAAGAAAGTGTTTGACAAGTGTAGAGAAAGAATATTCATATTTCACTCACTTTGAAATTAATGGCAAATAGCCGTCATGGAAAATCTGAACGCTGCACTCTGGTTAGTTTTTTTTGGTGTTTTATAAGTTGCTACAATTATCTCATGAGTTTGTGATAATAGAATATTGATAATGCTATTTTATCATGTCAAAGATCCCTTTTTTTTATATTAAGTGCTTCTTAAAAGTTCTCATCTTAGACAATGGACCAAAATTATTTTTGTTATATATACTCAGAGTGTGGTTAAATCTCCCTCGGAGGGATTTAAAGACTTAATGATTGCAAGCACAAGGATAACTTCGAGACAGAAGTGCTCTTTCTTTACCCAGTTGTTTGTAAGTGTATGTGTGTATTTATTTGTCTGATAGTTCCTTAGGACATGCTTTATTGGAGATAAAATACAGATCAAGATGTATATAGATGAAAAGTATCAATTTTTTTGCTTTCTAGATAATATTTATATTTATTCTTTTTCGTTCCTAGCATGTGAAGTAACAAAAATTCTGTGTGTTTTCCTGATGCAGCTAAATATTGTTTTAGGAAATCTCAAATGCAATTAGATCAATTCAGTACATTTCCAATATTGAAGAAGATTTCTTATAAAAATTGTGAAATAAACCAACCAACCAAAACTCAAACACATGCATAAAACTTACGCTGTGGAAGGAATCACTTTTCGGTATTGACATTTCTCATTGATTATTCAGTTTTATCTAATGCTTTGAAAGGGTAGTGTGATCATGAGTTGGTAGCAGATGCAGGCAGTTGTCACAGTAGTCTTTTCTTTTTTGAAAAAGAAAAAGGGATCTAGTTTGATAAAAATGTTATATAAACATCTGTGTATTTTAATAGCTCCTGATATTGTTTGTGTAATCATAACATTGAAATTAGTTTGTATAAGTTAAAAAACTGTAATAAACAAAAAATGTTCCCATTTCTCTGTTACAGATACTGAATAAATTTTAACCTCATTGTTTTCCATCTATCTTTTCATTTTTCATATCTCATGTTTCCTGTGTTGAGGAAGGGTGTTATGTAACACTGTCACTCTTTGTAAATGCTAGTATTTTTTTATTTTTAAGAACTAGCTAG
The DNA here is from genome assembly GCF_901933205.1 of Camarhynchus parvulus. Lineage (NCBI taxonomy): Eukaryota > Metazoa > Chordata > Aves > Passeriformes > Thraupidae > Camarhynchus > Camarhynchus parvulus. The sequence continues at coordinate 132,587,701 of NC_044572.1, forward strand.
GATTTGAAAACATGTTTAGTAAGTATGGTGAAATATTTATCATCAGAGACCTTTTATATTTATAGAGCTAATTGGGTGCAAGGCTTATTTGTCTCTCCAATCTTTTTTTTTTGTATTCATTCAGTTTCTTAACTGTGAGTGTGTAAATAAAGCTGGAGTGGGACCTTTAACTTTCTTCTTTTTTGATTACCACCATATTGTTTTGTAAAATTTTTATAATCAAAGTTTGTTAAATCACAATAATTTTACAGTATGAATATGATTTAGTAACAGAGTATAAAAAACCCCAATGCTTTAGTAATTAGTGAATTACTCTGACATATCTTTATAAACTCTTCTTATCCATTACTCTTTGCACTCACATAAGTGAATTCGAGTGATGTTGCTATATTCTTCCAGAAACTGAAGCTTTCAGACTGCGATTAGCTGAAACAATTGCATGTCACACACTGTTTTTACTGTACTCAGTCATTTTACCTTAGATTCAGTATAGCAGAGGACAGCAAAAATCTTGATTTTTACACTTTTCCATTTTTCCTCTCCAAATAATAAAGATCTGATGCTAACTGCAGTAAAATACTACAGCATTTCCCATGTTACTGGGTTTCCTATCCACCTAACGCTTTTTTGGAAGGTATAAATATATGAGAAACTTTCATTCTTTAACTTCATTCATAGAAGCAGTCCCGTTGATAATACTTAAAATGAATGTGAAATGTTTTATAGGATATGAGCTTAAAAATAACCACAACCACAAATGGCATCTAACAGTTTGGAGCACATAAAATTAGAATGTAGAGTGGAATAGAGACTAAGTTTAAATGAAGTGTTTTCTTTATGTTCAAAGGAATTCCATGATTCGTGTTTTGTCTCCTGAGCTATACGTGTTCCTTTTCATATTATCTGAGAAGTAAAAGTCAACTATTATGGCAAAAGTTATATAGAAAAATATAATTACTTTCTAAATTTACTTGCAATTAGTATTGGAAAGTGATTTTTAATGAGAATAGAATGAATTTTACTACAAAATAAGAAATTACTCATAGACTCAAATATGATGAGAAAAGTCTTTCAGTGTGTCTGTTGTAAAGATTTTCTCTGCTGAAATGGAATAATCTTGAAAATGAATTTTACAGTGATACACGGAGGTGTTCATTAGGCTGACAAGAAATTCTGTACAGGGTGTTATTATTTTTTACTTTTCTAGTTGCAGCACAAGCCTCAAAGGAGTGGTGTGTTTTACTCAGGTAATTGGGATCATCATTAGAAACACAGTATTTAAGACTTGATTTTATATATATCATGGAGCGTTTAATATTTATAAAATATTGTGAAAAAATTTGCAAGGACATTGTCAGATCTACTTGAAATTTTGTATATATTCTATAGATACCTATAGATACCTTCACTTTTCAATTTCAAATTCAGACTTCATATTAGATAGCAATAAAGATCCCTTCTCTGAAGTTTGGAAGAAGTACAGCAAGGATTTTTGTCAAACATTTTATACAGCTTTATGCAAAGAAAATGAACATTCTGTAACTGATGCATCAAAGTAGGACACAATTGTTAAGCCAATGAAGACAGTGGTAAAATTACCAAAGCTGAAGTAGCAGTAGTTTTTCTAAAAAAAAACCTCAAAAAACCTGTCTCCACTCCCTCCCACCCTCTCATGATACAGAATTCACTAATAAATATGTATGAAAAGGCTTTTGGAAGCAGTAACAGATCATTTTTGGAAGCTTTCAATCATATTGGTTTTTGAGTATTGTATCTGCTAATTGTACTTCATCCAGTTTGGAACAAGTGTAGACAAAATGGTCTAGTTTTGTAGGATGCAGAAGAGAAAATCTGTATGTCCATAGAGGTACTGATTTTTGGGGCAGTTTACATGTGTCAATAATCTATATTCACATGAAAAATACTGAAGTAGAATTGAATAGCAGTGTGTATGTGAGTAGTATGCAGTACCTCTGAGAGGCCCTTGGCTCCCAGCTAGCTTAAGTTAGTAAGGAACTTGCTTAATTTTTTAATAAAAATGCATATATATTTCTATTTAAAAAAAAAAACCAAACAAAAAACCAAAAAAAAACCATCCCTGAACTTGCTTGATAGTTGTTCCAAAAAGGCATTGTGGTATTTCAGTGAACATTTCTAGGAAACTTAAGAACTGAGAAAAAAAAATCTCAAATAGTTTGACAGTTTATCTGGAAAAAATATTAGCTAGTTGCTAAAAATACAAGCGCACTCCTTAACAATGTGCATCTTGGACAAACAGACGCATATTTTGTCATCAGGTTACTTAAGCTTCTGAAGTCAGGGCTACAACTGGGTCAGATGATAAGATGAGCACAACAGAAAAACGAAGAGTGGCTCTGATAAAAACTGATTGATTGATGTCTGGCTTCCCCACCATCACGAGCAGTTGACAGTTAGTTTGGGATCAGATGATTTGGCTTTTGCGATAGAAGATGGGGCCTGGTAGGCAAGTCTGAAGGACAAAAAGGTCAGTTTCTGTACAGTGTCAGGCAGTGCTGGGTTCCCACAAGGTGGGGTATTGGATTAAGATTTTCTTTACTTAAGAGACTTAACTTTCCATGGTCCATTGAAAGGCCAAGTAATCTGGTCGCTATTAATATAAAAATACAAAAGACTTTAAGTTGTGAGAGAAGGAATGAAAACAGAGGAAGTATACCTGTTGGACTAGTGAATTAGAGAAAAAACATTTTTGCTGTTCAATTTCTGTATTTACTTTGAGCATCATAGTTTATAACATTAAATTATTTATAAAATCTGACTTTGAAAATGTGGTTTCCATAGTAGATTTTTCAATGCAGCTGCAATGATTTTTGTGTTACTTATGTTTTGAGAGACTATAATGAAACATTACGGATAAATAAATTTCAGTTTGTGAAATATTGTGATTCTGTGACCCGTTAGGTAGAGGATAGCACATTGTACCTTAATTATACAAGTGTGTGTTTATCACTAGATTAAGAACAATTAGCATTTTATACTTAAATATAATTAAAATAAATTTTTGTGGAGTGTGTTTTTGTGAACTGGAGATAATTTATCAATCTCTGACCATACCATGACCACCTGAGTGTTTATGGGGGTTTCTGTGTGTATTTCTTTGAGAACACATTTACAATTCGCACTCTCTGTTATAGTCACAGAAGGAGAGAAAATGTGCAAATGAAAATCAAGACATAATATCTTTGGAATGAAAAAGATTTTCAAGACGACCATGAAAATGTGTACAACTGCCGCAGAATTGGAATTTGGACAGCTTGGATTTGAATTTAGGTTTTTGGACGGGTTGATGCTCTCTAGAAATCCTTTATAATGTATCGCTTTTCTCTGAGTTTTAAGGGTCACATCTCCAAAGGACAGTTGGGTCTCAGCTAATGCTGCTGACTTAATATCAGTAAGATGAATTCTGCAAGGTGCTGTATTGCTGATAGTATAGCTGGAATGCAGTTTGAAAGAACCTGTAGTGTAACCTGGAGTGTTACCAGTAATAAGTGATCAGTGCAGGTGAACTGGTGGTCATTTGAACAGTGATTAGTTATATTTCAAGAAAGGTTGTTTTCTTTGTGTCTAATCTCTAGGGACTTGCTTCATTTAAGAAATAGTAATTAAACAAAAGATCTTTTCCAATAAATATACAGTTTCATTCTGGCTGTTTTTGTATACCTCTTTGAGGTGTGTGTTAAAGACATGTTTTAAAACACAAACCTCAAGGCTTAGAGAACTATTTTGAATGCAGATTTATGACAAGACTGTGGAAGTATGTAAGAGCTCCAATATTATTTATATTATGGTGCATCCCTTTGGCATCAGAGCTGTGTTTTCTTGCATTATTATGCTGCCATTATTATATCTCTTACAGCATTACTACAAATGGTCTGAAATAAGCTGTGGCAGCCTATGATAATTTGAACATAGGGTTTAGATTTTCAGGTGCGTTTCTTTGACAAACATGTTGCATCACAGAATGAGTAGTTCTTTTTTGAACATCTTATACTGGACTTTTTCAAGATATAATTATCTGCTTAATAAAAATGAAGAGAGCTTTATGAGAGTTTTCTTCAAAGTGTAATGCTTGGGTCTGACCAGGATGGTAGCCTGCTTTGTTGTCTCTTTGGGAATTTTATACCTCTTGACTATACAACTGAGACCCATTTAGTTATACAAAGAGGAAAATTTGGGTTGGTAAATCAAAAAAGGGAGAAAAATTAATATTACCAAAATAGTCAAGATCAGCAGTTATTATAAATGAAGAGTAACAATCGGCTACTTAGACCAGCTAGACTGTAATTTTATGATTAGTCCTGCAGCTTAGAAAATCTCGTTTTAGTGGGAGTGTGCTTTGGGGATGTTATGACTGGTCTGATCAGTCTGACATTCATTTTGAGGTTCTTTGACTCTTGGTTCAGAAGTTTTCACTGTCAAGAAAGGTCAGCTTAAGGTAGGGCATTATTATGCCGCAACTTCTGGCTAAATTTGTTTTTCAACATCAATTGTCAGTCAAAGCATTACATTTGAAGCTATGGCCTTTACATTATGAAACAAATGAGAAAAAGCCCTTTGGTGTATTACTCTTGCTATGTGTAAATTCTTTTAAATCCTGAGAGTGATTTGTGCACCAGCAATACCAGTGTAGAAGAATAATGCTCGTTTTTGCACAAATGTACTCCTTTTTAAAAATGAAAACCCACTTTTGCATTCACAGAATAATATTTTGAGAATACGAATGTGGTGCCATCAGGGAAATAATTGCAGTTTTGGCTTGTATTTTACGTTTAAGTTTATATGATTTTATGTTAATCTAGTCCCACATTCTTCTAAAATACTTTATACTGGAGTTCTGAGTTGTGTATAGATACTAATTTTTTTGCAGGAATGTTATAAAACATAAGAAAATAATGGGTGAAGACTAATCACATTTATTATTAAAATATTGATTTGTTATAAGAAAAACATTTTTAAATGCTTTGCAATCAGTTTGCTAGTCTTTATTCATTTCTTAGTGGGCAGATGTTCTTGTTACTAAAAGTACCAAGATGCAGATGGTATTATTTGGCATCTTTTTAGAGGCTTTACTGTTCTGTGTGGTGAGCTGAACGCTAAACTAATACATGATTCTTCAATGATATTTCATGTTTGCAAGAAATTATTTAAGTAACTGTCTTTGTAACAGGTCATGTAAGAAAAACAAACACTCTTAAAAATAAGAATCACAACCTAAATAGAAAGTTTTCTGTTTCCCCATGTATGGAAGTGTTTTGTCTAATGATTTGAACTTGAGAATTACTTCAAACAATAGACTTTTGCAGAATCTGTAATAATCATCCTTATTTAAATAAACTTATGTATATATGTATCTCAATGTATATGAGAATTAATGTGAATTGAGGCTGAAATTGATGTATAGCAACGATTCAGCATAAAATACACTTATTTTGTTTGAAGAGAGTAACATACTGTGGGTAAAGACAATAGTAGTCATAAATAAGTAGCTTAAAATTAGGAAGTAACTTTTTAAATTTTTTGAGTAATCTTATATGTTGTATCCTAAACAAAACCCTTTAAACAGGCAAACTCTGGGAAATATTGCCTCTATTTCTGTAATACAAAATTGAAAGCTTTTGCTTTAGGTTTCCTAATGTGGTCAGTCCATACTTTTCAATCCACGGGCATTTTTGTTGTTTTTTGCTTGGGGTTTTTTTTTGAATTCTCAATGCCTACAACTCTTGCTGACATCAGTTAAGATGTCCTAACTAGTCCTGTCAGGAGTAGTATCTAAATTCTTAGATTCTTTCATGCCTTTTTCTGCTTTCTGTTTTCCTACTTTTATTGGAAATTTCCTTGTGTGTGTAATATAAGTGCATTATACACCTTGCAGGTTCATAAGTGTTACTAGAGCAAGTATAGCTCTTGGAAGGTTTTCCTTTCTGTTTTCCAGGAGACCTGCAGAAATATTTAATTTCTGATTAAAATCTTACTTTCTTGTAGCAAGATTGTATAGGGGGAGCTACCATAAAGCCTCCAAAGTCAAAGAGTTTGCCATACTTGTCTTACTAAGCTGCTGCTAATGCTGTGGACTTTTGTCCTCGAAATAAGTTCTATGTCTTAGGTTTTAATGTTATGCAATTATGGACACAATAATACACATTTTTTTCCCCTAGGTTGTTATCCTAAGCTTTGAAATTTTTAACTGCTTTGCCAAAACCAGTTTCTCTTTTATTCATATCAGATATTTTACATTCTGAGTGATTTTAAGATGCCAGGCATTTTTGTACAGATTATTATGCCCAGACAAATTTTGCGTAAAACAGCAAACAAAAATATCCAGTGCCAAGTCTGGTGGGGTTTTTTGCACCTTAAGGATCATGTATCTTCAATTTATGCCTAAGTGCTTTCTTTATGTAGCTCTCATTTATAATATACCAGAATGTATAACAGTATAACATTACAAAGAAACCAGGCATATTATGCAAAACTGAACTGCATTTATAGAGATCATGAATAATTTTGCTAATAGAAGTAATATAAAACAGGACTGTAAAAGAAGGATTTTGAATTTCTGTAAATTACCTTTATAAGGAAAAGATACAGAGACTGGCAGAGGTAAAGTTTTGCATGGAAGTGAGTGATGATGTTTTCTCTCAGCCTTTTGAGAAACAAAATATGAGTGAAAATAAAATATATTTATGGGAACTGAGCTATCACACGACAGTTAGTTTAGGTCTGACTGAATTATTCATAGAAAAGTATTTTGACCATATGTGATGATTTGTTTTTATTTTATTATTTTTAAGCTTTTCACAAAAAGTCCTGATTTTTGTGCTTTAGCTTTTAGTTGCTTGCATGTAGCATGTTGAATATTTGCTGTTGTGTTCTTGCTTGTTTGTATTAGAGTTCAGTATTGTGTGGATTACATGAAAGCTGTTAAACATGAGAAAAGCCTCAAAAAATTGGTGTGAATTCGATCTCTTCATAGAAGGGGAAGTATCACAAAGAATGAAATATTGTTTGTTCATTTGTGGGCAAAGAGAATTAAATTACTGAATCTAGGGAATTTAGAACATCATAATACCATTCCCCCCCCTTCCCCCCTTTCTCTTTTTTTCTTCTTTTGGGAGGAAAGAAAGAGCTTAGAACTTGTTTGTACTATGTACAGGAACACTAAAAATCTGTAAGGCGTAATTGTTGACGAATTTGATAGATTGTACATTCAAATACATTTTGATACTTGAATTATGTGATTGCATTTTCATGTTAAATGCTAAGAAAAACTGTGGGCATCTCTGATGTCTGTTTTGTTGCCTAATTAATCATCTTGTTAGAGGAACTTCAGGAGAGTGTGTTAAGTGTTCTGCATTTTGTATAAAGTAGTACTTTATTAGTGAAGTATATGAAATGAATGTTTGAATTCCATTTTGTGTTGCACATTAATGATGCACTGCTTGTTCTCATTGTGAGTTCATGTAATGGCAAGGTGTTATGCCTGTGATAACCTGCATATAGCAGAAAATATGTATTTAGATTATTATGCCATTCCTTTTTTTTGTTTTGCATTTTGATTGTCTGAGTGGTTCATGCCTTATATCTGATGGAAGTTACTTATCTGATAATAATTACTTAATCTCTGTTAGAGTAAAACAGTGGTTAGTGAGTGACAGACTTTTGAAATACAGCATTTGTAACCTTGCTATAGGAATTATATTTTCTCAGAGTAACAGAAGATACATTCCACAGTCTGTAGACCCAGAACTTCTTAAGAACACACATATCATGTTTCCATTTTTCCTGGGTCCTTTTTGGTGTTAAAAGAAAACTACCAAGCAGCAATGTCAAAGCCATATATCCTCTACTAATGGAGACTCATTTACAGGTTATTGTTTGTGCTCTTGGCTGGTAATAGAGAGTAATCTGTAGGTAGAATTTGTAGACAGAGTCTGTTGCATTTCAGTCTGGAATTTCTTTGTACTTCTGTTGTGTTCTCTTAAAATTTGGTAAGTAATAGTTTGCTCCTTTGGATTTTTCTCATTTGAAGAACAATCAGTATCATTACTCAGTTTTTGGAAAAACTTTTAAATCAGAGGCTGGAAATTATTTATCAGGCAGGTAATGGTAAAGCCTGGAATAGAACCCAGGGCATTTGTGACCTATTTTCATGATGAAGTACAGTTTTTTCTTTACTTTTCTTTACTCACCTCTACAATGAGCTTGCTAATGTTAGAAATACCTCTTAATAACAAGGAAGACAGAATCTCTTGCCTTGGTCACATGATTCTAATAGCGAAAAACCAGGCCCAATAAGAGATTGATAAGTCTTTGACATTAACATTCTCATAAATTTACACATACATAAGAAACAAATAGATATTAAATATATATATATATATATATATTTATAGCTGGTCTGCCTGTATAGCAGTCTGCCTATTGATTCCAAAGGCCAATAGTTTGCTGGGTTAACAGAAATTACATAAAAGTAGTGCCATGTGGCCCTTCATGGATTCACTATATGGAGTAATCAGGCTAGACCTTATACACACACTTGTTGCACCAGGCAAATGGGGAGAAGTTAGTGATTGTCATGGGTAAATAGTGTAAATTTGGAAATGGTAAATTTGGGGAAAGACACTATTTCTCAGTAATCCCACTTGACCTCCAAAGCACTTTCCAAAGTTGCCAACAAGTAGAAATTAATATAAAATGGGGATCTCAGTGTTCTGCTGGCTACTACTGAAGGAATAACTACTGTTTTGTATTTATACATCTTAGTTTAGATGGAATGCTTCTCTAAAAATTGAGTATCAGTGTTTTTTGGATCTTCTTCATTAGTAGTGAGTGGTAAGACATAAATTTGTTTCATTGTCTGTAAGGTAGTTATTATTTTCTTTTTTTGAAAAATATACCCAGAGTGAAAAACAATCCCTTTACAAAATATTAAAGGTAACTTAGCTATTTTTCAAGTGGGGTTTGTTTTGTTTTTTAGTTTTTTTTTAAGGTTAGCTATAGTAATGCTGTCTCATAACAGCTGGGAAATTACAACTTTAGAGTCACCATTTCTATAAATAATTTAAGAATGCTTTTCTAAATGAGTAACTACAATTTTTCAGAAAAAAATGCTGAAGTTATGCCATCCTGGAAATGGTGGCAAATTTTCAAGTAATTGAGGATTCTCCTTCATAGTTGTGTTATATCTAGCATTCTATGGTTGTGTTGTGTGACCAGTCACTGGAGAATGAGTGTAGGAAGACCAAGTAAACTGAATAGTAAAAGGCCTTTTGACCACCCTGTGTATGACTTTGATGGCATTGGGTTTTTGCGCTTTTTGCTTGATAGTGCTCTGTGAAAAGATGTGAAGTGTGACTAAGAAGCAAAACCAAAACCACAACATTTATTTTCCTCCTTTCTTGATTTGTGTCCTCATTGAAGGCGTTATCACTGCTATAAATGAATATGAGGACAGTGCAGGGAACTCCTGGAGTGTGTTAAAGATAGATGCTCTAAAGATGGAATCAAATCAGCTTAAATAGGGATTTCTTAGAACTAAGTTTTATGTCCATCCACAATTGATGTAAAGAGAAAACAATATTTTTTTTATGCTAGAGATTTAGAAAGGTCTTGAATTGCATCAGCGAACCAAGACATACTTCATCAGAAGAACAGAGATCAAATATGACGGTATAGGCAATTTTAAGATAGCAGAAAAGGAGAAAAACAATGAGCAAAATTTTTTTCAGGAGTCACTTGCATGTTGCAGATGAAAATGAAATAATTAAAATACAGTTAGATGGAAGCAGGTCATAGGTTTCATTGAAATTAAAGTGAAGTTTTCAAGTACAATTTCATATTAAATGTTAATTTAATAAATTAGTGGAGATCAGTGAAAGGTCAGTCTGGAATGCAAAGGGTTAAAATGCTGAACAGTGACCTGAACAGGGAGTTGTTGTGTCTCTGAATCCCAGACATACTTTATTAGGACAATCCAGCTGGTTTTCTATTTCTATCTCCTCATTATCAACACGCTTATGGTATGGCCTCTTCCCCCTCACTTCCAATGCCAAGAATTTGGCAGGGACACCATGTGAGGGGGTCAGAGACTGATTGAGAGGAAAAATGAAGTTCAGACTGCAGCAGGGATGCAGAAAAAGTGAGTCCAGTCGGTGAAGAGCTGAGGTTTTTGGTTTGCTATATGGAGACTACCAGCAGAGGTGGTTTTTTTCTTTTTTTTTCCCTTGTGAGCGGTGATTACAGCTCTGTGTGAAATTAAACTACTGACAGGAGGTTTCGTTTCCATCTTACTGAAAATGCTGTAAAATAACAATCAAGCTCAAGGAATTGCATATGTAAAATCAGTAGAAAAATGAACAAAACCAAATCTTTGCTTTCTTCATAATATTTGGCATCTTTTGTATATTTTAAGAAGAAAAAAAGCTGAAATTGTACCGTTTTTCTTTGGAAAAGGAAAGATTTATAAATAGAACCCTCACAGTGTTACATTTCTTTGTGTTGGATCCAGCTTTCTCTGCTGAGAGAAGAAAATGAACCTCCAGCAAATGTGCAAAGGAAGGAAGTGGGAGGAAAAAGTCTTTCTCACACATTTCTATAGTTTCCATTTAAATGTATATATAAAAAATATTAATGGCTTATGACACATAGTTTACATCAACAGGTATATCAGTTTAGTATTCATATTGATGAAACCCTTTGCATGATTTGTATTGATTAAACAGAAAATAAATTGATAAGCCTTTGATCCAAAAGCATGGATCAAAGCAGATGGAGAAAATATAGAAATATTTGCTATAGTAGATCAGTTTCATTTGGTAACAGACAGATTTATATGTCTTCAAGACAATATGCAGTCCTTCATTTCAGTCTGATATGAATTATTTTAGAATTGATCTGTGGTAATACTGTGCTAAAAAACTATTTTTGGTTTTTATTGTTTTCCTGCAGTTCCCTTTTAACTTAATGGAAAAATGTCTGAATAGAAAAGTGAGTTAATTACTTGAATGTGCAGGGAGATACTGATTTTGTAGTTCTTACATTCCTGTAATTCCTATTGAAACAGATAGAGATTGTGTGCAAAAGGAGTGGTAGAGTTTAGTCTTTGTCAGATATTTGATTTCTGTTTTTTTGCATAACTGTTGTATACTTGTCACAAATTGATGTTAGTGGTGGTCTCTGCATTTACACTGGGCGGCTAATGCTGATGTTTGATCATGTGTTGCAGTTTCAAACTCCAAGACCAAATGATTTCTCAGTATTCAAATCCCAATTTACTCCTGTGAGATGAGCCGTGTGGTTAAGGGTGATGTGACCCTTAAAAGATGTCCAAAGAAGATGTTAAGTGTGTTAAAAGAAGAGTGCAACATTCCTAGAAGGCCTTGATGCTTAGAAGTTCTAAATTTCTTGTAAAACTACAGTAGAAGAATATTGTCCTGACTAACATACTGCCCTGAATGTCTTACAGTTTTTAGTGATGGTGGTGTTTTTAGTGCATGGGAAAACCTATCCCTGAAAGGAAGCAAAAAGCGTGACTTAGAAATGGAGACTCATGGGGTATGGGGTGGGAGGGGATGAGGGAGTGAGAGAGAGCAAGAAAGACTTATTTTGCTGAAAGGATGAAGGAAAAGTAACAAAATTACTCTCACTGGTAAATTCAGGTACCTCCTTAATTGAACAACATGAGCACACAAGCGGGGTGCAGATAATAGACAAAGGAAAAAGAAAGGAATTCACTCTGGGCTGGGATTAGAACCTGGGGCTTTCCATATGGGAAGAATAATTTACACTTAAAGAGCCTATTCTCCTAAAGGAAGGAAGAGCAGTGTAGTTGAGTTATGCTGGTAAAAATATATATTTCTGTGTTAATTTGTAATTTTTAAAGTATTTTTTATACTTTTATTTTATACTATTCACAATAAACTCCTGACTCTTCTGCCCCCTCATAACAGACACCTAACAATGAAGCAGCTTCAATTAAGAAGCAGAACATCAGCCTCTGGCATCTTACTCTGTTGTTCCATCTTTTTTGCTAGGGAGAATTCATTTGTTTCTTAATTAAGAAAAACACCAATAGCATGAAAAATCTGCTTATGGTACCTGAATGGTAATTAGGTGAAAGGTAAAAAAGAAACACACACATACATTCCAGTAGCAGCCAAAATGAACTTGAGCTGATAAAAATGAACTAAACTACCCTTGCATAAATCGAGGCTGAGAGAAGTGTACAGTCATTATGGCTAAGACAATATGCAAACTATCTTCAAAGAAATCAAATTGCTAGAGTGTTTTCATTTGCATGTATTAACTATTAACATAATGAGGAGAAGTGACATTGGACCCGGATTGTGTGTCTGCTTGGATTGATAACTCTACCGCATCTGCAAACAGGCGCCCAAAAATCAGACTAGTAGTCAGATCAGTGTTGAACTCTGAAGTGTGTATGGGTTTTTGGGGGCTTTTCTTTTGTTGTTTGTTTGTTTGGTTTCATTTGTTGGGTTTGTGTTTTTTTTTTTTTTTTTTTTTTTGGTGAGTGTTATGGATTTTTTTTAGTCGCTGGGACCCAGAACAACACGCTGGGATGTGGAGTGCAGTCTATCCATTTATTTTCATTGTTTTTTAATGTGATCCCTCTGCTACAAGCACTTCATACTTTCAAGGTAGATACCAGTTTTGAACTTTTTCCATTTTATGTATTCCCACTTATATGGAAGGATGACTGGTTACTGCATGTTAGTTTGGAGTTACTGAGGGTTTGTGTAATTATTTAGTGATTTTTTTTTGTCTTTCAACACTGTTCTTATATATTAAAATGTCCCACCTAAGCTGTCAGTTACTGTGCTTATGAAGGCGGAGAAAGCTTAGAGAACTCAGACTTTGGAGAAGTCAGTTACATTCTATTTTATGTGATTACTTAGAACAATAGCAGGCAATGTTTGTGATTGCAATTGTTACCTGCTTACATATTGGGAATACATTTAAATTGTTGATCAACATATTATATAAGAACTTAGATTAATCTAGCAACTTCTTTTGTTAGAATAAAAAATAGAAATAATTACAAAACCTGAAGTTTTTTTCTGAATTAATCATAAAAGGAAGAAACTTATAAACTAAATGCAATTTTTGTCATGATTTTCTTTGCCTAAAATCTTTCTGAAGGGAAGTTACTTGTTGATATTTACAGATCAAAATTTCTAAAAGAATGTAGTTTTGGAATAAAGTGAAATGGAATGGGAAGTGGCCTCATGTGTTCTTAAAAACTCAGAATTTATGTCATTTGCATAATCTGGGAGGAAATTATAATTTTTATGTTGTATTTGTGTATTCACACCCACAGTGTATTGGTGTGATTTATATAATTTCATATTCTCGTTCTTGAAGATTGTGACAAAATAGTCAGTACTTTTGCATTGCTAGAAAGAGAACATCATAGAATTTTGTCTGTGAATGTAAACCCATCTTCCAAGACAGGAGGAATTCCCATGTGGTTGGTTGAGTGCTGGATGCATCTCTTTGTTCACATAGCCCAGGAGTCATACTCCAGTCTGAGAGGTGAATTATGTGAAAACTTCTATTTCTGAAAAGAATATTCTTAAGGCAGCCCATCTGTGTGAGTAATGGTATGGGAAGTATCTGTCAAAATAGTGGTTTATATGTTTAAACTTGATACCATAAACAACAGACACTGATCTATAATAAAGGTATTAAGATAACACAAACTTTTTGAAGTTGCTCAGGAAGCATGTGTAACCAAATAATTTTACTTTTTGTTAATGTGCTGGAATGCTCATTAATTTCCAGAGGTATTGCAAAACTGACATTGAAGAATTCTCGTCAAATTTTTTTTTGATGGCTAAGTTTTTATTTTTACTTTGTAACTAGGAGGTATGATCAAGAGAGAAACACTGAAAGCAATTATTTTGTTTTTGGCAATTATGAAAGTTAGAGTAGGATCCCCCACTGCTCATGTGAGGCATATTCTAGTCTTTCAGGCTCAAGTCTGAGAATTAATATATAACTAGTCATACTGCAGCCTGTTACTCCTTTTGTTCTTGGAAGATAGGTATGGGAAAATCTCTACAGTGTAGGAGTAGGTGTGAAAATGCAAGAATTTGTTGGGTACAAATCTCTTGTAGTGGCCTGTTCCAGGTTTTTGTAGAGTAGAAGACTTTGTGAAGGGTAATGTGAATTTCAGATTATTTCTACCCATCCTATTTAAATTTCCATTAAATGCTACCTTAAAATTCATTATGCTGACTTTTACAGAGACTATCCCAAAATCATGGATCATGTTAAAAAAACCCCAAAACAAACATATGAAAAATAATAAATGTAGCTATATTTTACTTGATATCAATATGCTTTTATTTGCTGAAGATCTCACTTGAGGGCTTTTGCTTTCTTCTGTAGCAAAGATCCTCACTTTCCAAACATGTCAATAGTTTGTGCTATGTTGTTACATTGTGTTGAGTACCTAATAATAATAATAATAATAATAATAATAATAATGTAATGATATAAATATCAGGATGCAGATAAGAATTAGCTATCTTAGATACTACAATATGACATGCCTGCCTTTCAGTTTTTAAATAAAAGTGGAATTTTATGTATTGTAATGCATGTAAGGAATCTATTTTTTCTCTGTATCCATCTCATGCATAAAAGTCAGATGAAAAATGTTATTTAAAAATAATTGAAGAGATAGATATTTTAGGATAAAAAAAGTTTACTGAACTTTCTGTGTGTAAAGCTTAAATAGATTTAATAATTCTGACTAACATTACATTTTTCTCAAATATTCAAATTCTCATTTCCATAAAATGTCCCACAGGGAAACATCTTCTCATGAATTTCCATAGTATAAGGAATAAGTGTTCATCCTTGTCTATGAGCAATTTTATCTCCCATTTTTCAAATCAAGAAATTAGACATGTCATAAATAGTGTGCATGTATGTGTGTGTTCCTTCATGGAAGATTAATAGAAGGATTCCAGAGAGCCTACTCTGAAGAAACTAAGAGAAGTTTTATGATTTTTTATGTCTTAATTGCATTTTGAGATTGATTTGGGGGGCAATTTTCACCCCCTTTCCCCCTCTACTACAGAATCTTGAGTAATTTTGTTTGTTAGTATTTATATCCTAGTTATATGTGGGATACCAAATTTCAGTAGACATGCCCTAATCTGAAGGCTTCATTTTAGTTCAGGAGTACAATTGTATGTGGAATTCTTTATCAGTGCATTTTTGGATATGATACCACAAGTTCAATGACCTGGCTTTAATGAAAAAAGATATTTAAGGCTTACTCATTCCTTAGTGTCTTAGGCAGGATTGATACACCAGAAATACTGTCTGAAAGAGCAGATCCACAGAACCCAAGAATGTTCTTGGATTTTGTATCTACATTTTGTTTATGAACGCTTCTACGCTCGTTGAAATGACCTGCTTCATCTTTTGGAAGTTCTATGTTGCTTCTACTTGTGGTTTCTGGCTTTTTAATGTCTGGATAGGAGGAACTGTGGAAAATATTTAAAGTCTGCCATTTTAAAATCTGATGCTTTTTGCAGAGATCAAAGGCCTCAGTTGTTTCTTTCAAACAAAATGGGAGCAATGGATACAGCTGTATGGCCAAGTCTGTTGTACCTCGTAGGTTAGTCCTGGGGCTTGGCTTACAGGACCAGTGATACCTTCAAGCTGGCTACCTACCCACATCTAGGGATACTTTTCTACCTCACAGTGACATCACTCTGGAAATACTGTAATGTCATAAAGAATCTGTTTCCATTTAATGAAAGAAGAAAAATAATTTCACGATTTTATAAGTCTGTTAATGTTCTTAAAATAGCATTGTAATTCGAGTAATGTATAAGAATTATAATGACTCTAATGATAGTAATATAATTATTAATATTTTTATAGTTGGATTTATATCCACACTAAAGAATCCCCTGTGAAAGGTAAGAAATAACCATAAATTTGTCATCATAGTGAGAAGGAAGGGTCAATACTAGGGAGGTAGATCTGTGGGATTTACCTGCTCCTTACTCCTGTGCTGAATAAGCATCCATGTGTGAAAAATGAGGCTCTGCTGCCCAATTTACTGTTGGCCCTGAATATAATGAAAAAAGTAAACTAATTTTCCATAGGGGATATAATCTGCTTATAGACAAATTGTCATAGGAATCTAAAATCTAAAGTTTGAATTTAGTTTAAAATATTTTTGTTAAAATATTTTAAATTTTGTATTTCCATTTTTCCATGATAGAAGAGGGATGGTGTGCCCATTGGGAAAAGTTTAAATAGTGGTGGCAAGATGTGTCATGCTTTCCACAGAGAAATGAAATTTGAATCCTGTGTTGTATTTTTTGCAAGAAAACTCCTCAAGAATTTGAGGGCATGTTTGGCTATGGTTATGTACACCATTTGGCACCATTTGCATACCAGTTTGCTGCGCTACTTGGAGTGATGGTACATGTTTGGAGAGTCTTCTATTAATACTACCCCTCCTCCATGAGGTTTGAATGATTTGTCAATTTTTTAAAATTAATAAATCCATATTTTTTGCCAGGAGTACCTGAGATTCAGGGACGGACACATTGGTCTTTCTTGACATGCATGTGGATTTTGTTGATGTTGTTTGCTTGGTTTTTGTGGCTTTTTTGTTGTTGTTTGGGCATTTTTGTTTATTTGTTTTTGTTTCATTTTGGAGTTTTTTTGGGGCATGTTTTGATTAATATTTGTTTTAGCTTCTCTTAAGAAATGATACTTCACCTGAGACCCTAGAGGGACTTCCAGTGAACTTTCTGAGAACCTTTAATGTGCATTATCAGTTTCCCATCTTCTCTTCATGACAGATGCCAGAACAAAAGTAAATGCCAGCAATCTTGCAGATGGATTATGTGGAACATTACTGTAGAAACAAACAAGACATTTATAAATTAAAACATAAAAAAAAAAGTTGGTTGGTAAAGTCATGAAGTTCAGCTTCTGCTTCCCCCTATCTGCACTGTTGGTTCACTGCACTGGATATCACATTGAGAAATGAGGGAAAAAATGAAAGTTGAAGAAGGAATGTCAGAAGGGCATATTAAGTTGAGGTGATCTTCTCAGGAATTTTTTAGCAGAGTAATGATCTTTAATTCTTTGTAGGCTCAGCTTCAGTTCTCTATTCTGCCTATATTCGGGTCACCTACTGAGCAGTCTGTTGGCATAGCTCATAGACAGTATTGATGAGGCTGCTGGGGCATACCCTGGTTGCACGTGTTTGTCTCCAGATATCAGAAGCAATAAGGAGCCTCAATAATTAATCCATGTCAAAATTAACTCTCCCACTGTTGTAATTTCACGGAAGTATTAAATGCGTTACTTGTGCAAATTTTTAGTGGTTTCCATTTCCAGTGTTCTTTAGAATCACTACTAATCTATTTTCCTGTGTCATAAATTTTGAAATTTAATACCAAAGAACAAATGGTTGATGGTTCTTTGTCTTCTTGTAGTAGATGACTACTGCAGAGCTTACAATGTGTAATGTTTGTGAGGACATTAGCTGCTTTCATTGAGCTGACACCAGCTGCTGATCGTGTGGGATGTTCTTCAAGTGCAACCTGCAGATGAGATTGAAAACCACTGCTTGTGAGCAGGGGATTTTCTTTGTGTCCTAGAGATGTCAAAGCATTTTATCCAGAATATGGTGTAATCTTTCCAATTTTACTTCCACAATACATAAGAATAACCATGCATCTCATTTCCTTTAAGACATAATGCAAGATAATTTTCTTTCCCATATCATTCTTGCTTAAAGTGGGAGAAAATAAATACCACATGAAATTTGAGGAATAGAAACCAAAAAAACAATAAAAAATTGCCTGCCTGGTTTTTACTTTTTTTATCATTTTTACTAAGTTGTTCAGATACCTGATAGCCTGATAGGAAATCAAAGATACTGAATTCAGATAGAATTGAGATCATATTAAAATCGTGCTTTAAAATTATTCTTATTATCTTAGATTAATATTTATGACTTTATACTAAATAGGAGAAGTAAGTAATTTCTCCCCAATCCAGTGATGACATAACATCTATATAAATACCTTTCTAGTGTGGCAAACATGAACCCTTTGAAGCACACATGAGTCTGACTGAGAGCTACAATGCATTAGTCGTACATTTTGGAGATAAAAAGAGGAAGGGAAACATTGTGAAGGGTTCACAAGCAGTAGGTCCTCAGGGATACCACTATTTCCTTACAAAATGGCTAAGCTGTATGTGCAGTTAGTTCTGAGGAAAAACAAGTGATACCCTGAGCAGTCACTTCCAGCTCACCCTCTCCTGTGTTTGGGGATTCAAGCCCACCATCAGCTGTGAGCCATGCAGTTGGTCATGTCACAGCTCTAATATGCAAACATACTTGCTGTCTAAAACAAATGTGTCCAAACACGTTGCCTTCTTAAACCACCTCTCCGCTGTAGTGATGCTTTCAAGCCTAATGCTGTGAAAGCACTGCACTTTGACGTGAAAAGTTTTAAGAATCTGTTTTCACTGCTGCAGAGAAATGTGTATATTTAGAGTCTGGGAGAAAAAAAAGCTTAGAAAAAGTGAAGGATAACACTAGAAGTGCCCAATGCTCTGGTAATTTTTTGTAGAAATGTGAAATTCATTTATGTTTATTTTTGGCTTTATGATTGTAGGATAAAATTACCTTTTTCTGGAGTAGAATGCGAAGGCTGAAACCTAATCCATCCAAATGAAATCTTGCTGTTTTAAGGAAGATCTAATAAAAGGCAGTAACAGGTTTTTGGGTTGAGGCTACAGTTCTAAGTGGAATGATAAGTCACATTTAAGTGGTTTATCAAAACGATTGAATATATTTGTAAACTTATATTAATGTACCATAGTTTTATCTTGCTATTTGATAATGTTCTACTATGAAACTATATAAAATACCATTCCAAGAATTTATAAATAGATGAAAGAAAAAGATTGTGAACTTTCAGTTTGTATTTGATCCAGTAAAACTACTTGAGGTTGCTTCAAATATTTAAAAATGTTTTTTGCTATTGCATTGGCTCCCAGCAGTATGAATGGTTCAGGTGGCAGGCTACTAGCCAGTTACCCATGCTATATGCTAATCAGGCATTAACCAATGAGCTTCAAAATAAAAGGTGGAGAGAGATGGCTTTAGGATATTTGTTACAAAAAGGTAGCTAATATTTCTTCTGATTTTTGGAGACAGGAATGTGATTGAGATACACTAAATGGAAATCCATACAAAACCAGTTCTGATTTTTGGAGGAAGGAATGTAATTAAGATATACTGAATGGAAATCCATACAAAACCAGTCAAATTGTTAAAATATTCAAATATGCCTTACTGTAACAAGAAAGCACTGTAATGTACTGAAATCAGCAATAGAACAGCTGTGTTTTAAAGGACAGTACTTTGAATGTCACTTGACAATTTGCTTTCAATTAGAAGTAATTTACAGGAAGATGCCCACAAGCTAATCTTTACAGGATAATTAAGTTCCATTTTCTTTACTTTTAATTAAAAAGCAGAAAAGATTTAGCTGATCCATAAAAAATGTTCTGTTTAAACATTCATCAGACTTCACACTCTTTTTTTTTTTCTGTTATTTGTTGTAGCAGATGTTATCAAAACTGCAGTCTGCTCTGTTTTAAACCCAGTATATTTGGGAAGTGAAACACGAGTTGCAATAGGCGTGTACAGCTGAGGTATGATCATTTAGCTTCTCTGTATATGAATAGCTCTAAAATGATATCCATACCCTGGGCTTTAATCTTGCTCCTTCCATTGCTTGCTGTTGTGGTGAGAGAAAGCGAAGCAGATGAACAGCTCTGGGGATGCTAATTTTCCTCTTGCTTTCCTAATGCCACTAAAACCTGAAGTCTAAATGTAAAAATGAAACAAGTATCTTTGCCATTAAATTTGCATGTTAGCAAAGTTGTCTGCATGCCTGTAGAATCGATAAAAACAAGAATTCCTTTGCTGATTTCACATTGAATGAAAAAAAAAGCGCAGTTTATGCCCAAATATCTGGACACACAGTTACTTATACTGCAGTGAATTAGTGCTGCTCTTAAGGAGGAAAGATGTATCTGTTTTCCCCAGATATTCCCTCATAATCTTTGCAGATTTTAAGAAGTGAAAGGAAATTTAGTCCTAGATTTTTAATTTGTCATTTGTGCTGTGAGAAATTCTACGTATGAAACTGAACCTCCAATACTTTTTAAAGTGTGAGATGTAATTATTTTTTGGTTTACAGCCCAGTTACTCCAGTGAACCTGTGAAATGATATGTAGCTGAGCCATGTTCTTAACAAAAATATCTGAATGCTTGTGCTAGGTCTGGAGCTTATTCTGTTTAACTCAGAATTGACCAAGCTTCCATGATCACTTTAAAACTGAGAATAAAACTATACAATCATTATGTTTTATGTTAAAAAGGACCTCCGGAGATGATTTAATTCAACCTCCTGCTCAAACCAGAACCTGTTTTGGTAAGGTTCCCAGTCAAATTTTTTATTGTCTTCAAGGTTGGAGATTCCACAACGTCCTTTCGCAACTAGTTCTACAGTTTTACAGTCATCGCTGCCATCTCTTTAACATTTACTCAGAATTTCCTTTGCTATGTCTTGTGTCTTTTCCTCTTATCCTAACTCTGTGGACCTCCAGGGAAAGTGTGGCTTTGCTCTTCTGGAACCTCCCATTTGGTATGTGAAGACAGCAAGAAGAATTCCTCCTAAACCTGACCATCCCAGCTGTATTGATTTTCCCTTGCCATGATCCTGTGGCAATCTTGCTCTCCTCTGCCAGACTGACTCCAAAACCATCATGTACTCCAAAACCCCAGACTAGACATGGCACTTAAGGTGTGGTCTCACAATTGCTGTGTAGAGGGGAATAATCATCTCATCCTGCTGTCTGCACTTGCAGACATCCATGGACACGGTCGGCGTTTGCTGCTGCAAGGGCTCACTGCTGATTCATGCTCATACAGCAAAGCTGTTTTTCCGTATGTTCATCCCCAGCTTGTACTGGTACCTGAGATTTATCTGTCCCAAAAGTAGAGTTCAGAAATTGCCTATGCTGAACTTCATGTTTCTGACAGCCCAGGTCTCCTTAGTAGCAGCCTTGCCTTCTAGTGTGTCTTGGTAGCTCCTACAAATTTGGTACAATTTCAAACTTGCTGAGGGCACTCTGTTTTGTTGTTCAAGCCATTAATGAAGATCTTAAGCCACATTGACCCCTGAGGGATGCCTTTAAGTGAGGAACTCATTAGATTTTGTATTAACCCTTTAAGGCTGGTGATCTAGCCAGTTTTCACTTTATAAGACCAAAAATGCAGCCCATATGGTAGGAAATGAATATTCTTAAAATATTTGAAAGCTTTTGAAAATAAAGGTATTTTCTATATGGGTTTTTTCCCCCCGTAAATTAATACTAGGATTGCAATATCCAAATACATTGGATTGTTCTGTGTTGCAATTATTGAATTCTTTTATTGAAACAAAAGTTTCTACATATTCCAAGGTCTAGATTTGCTCTTAAGTTAGCTGACAGATTAACAAGAAATTTCTAAGTGGTCATGCTAAATAGACCTTGGTGTAATTAAAAGTGGGTAGTCAACATGGTCTGTAAAAAACCGTAGAACTAATGTCCCAGAAATCATTCTCAAATGGAACTTTTTTGAGAATTCTACGTTCAGAACTGTCTTGATTGGAAAAAATACCTCTTATTTTTTAAGCTGTGCTAATGCACAGCAACCTGTTTGTACATAGACACATTTATAGGAAGCATTTAATATAAGCTATTCAAATGACTTCAGCTATCACTTTTGTCAGTTTTAACAATTTTTTACAACTACAACTTGTAATTTCACTCCATGGAATTCTTTCCAGTACTATTAGGAGGCAGAAGGAAGTAAGAAAGTAATTTGTTGCTGTAATTGGCATTCTTGTGGATTTTTAAAAAAAAATTTCTAAGCATGCTTACTTTCATCAAAAGGCTTATAGAAAAATGAGGATACACTTATAAATCACATTTTTGAAAGGCTAGAGGACTGTTTAGAAATAAATTTGAGCGTGTGCTTGTTTGCAGAAGAATCACTTCATATGCAGTTAAATAGATGATTTATGGTCACTCTTAGTGCAAAAGTCTTCAACTATCTAATTGTTTGGCATCCAAAATAAGCTAGTTATTGAGATTCCTCTGTGGGAAGGAAAATAAACAGTTTTCCAGGGTGATGAATTGTTTTTTCAGTTTTGCATCCTGCTTCAAGATTTGCTTTAAATCAGCATGCAACTGAGAAAGACAGTGGTGGCCTCTTCCTTTTGCCTGTTAGCTCATATAGTGTTCACATATGGCTCAAATGTTATTCTGTCCATAGAGCAAACTGGGGGAAGAAACTGCTCCAAGTGAAAACCAGCTTCTCTCCCAATTTCTCGTGCTTCAGTTTTAAGTCAAAGCAGTTTCTTTATTTAGTTCACCTGATGGCCACAGATGTACCTTTGCTAATCCAAGAAGGAGGACAGCATGACTTTTAAGAGCAAGCAGAAGGGGTAGGGCAGCCTGTTTTGGGAATGCAGTCTGCAGGTGTCAGCATAAGGAGATAATAACACTACATTGCTGGACAGCTGGTTCAGGGTGCAATCACTCTGGGATGCTCAAAAAAATGCTCTGCTTTGGTTAAAATAGTAGGTAGTGATATGTAATTAGTGTAGCAGATACATTGGTTGCTTGTTGCTTACACTAATTTTGCAAAAGGCAGAATAGTGTCTGTCTTGAATGAGAATTTTAAGAGACAGCTGCAACTTTTTTCCTTATATGCCTTAGAGCCTCGATACTTATGTATACACTTTTGTAAGTGAACTTTCTGTGGACGCTTTTGTTAAAGATGTTCCTCATGAGTAAAGAATACAGGCATGAACTCAGATTAGTGTAAGAAATTATATCCTTTAAATATTTGCTTTAGAAAGATAGAACTAGATAGAACTGAGCTGTTAAGTCTTTGTCTGTGGGATCAGTTCCCTTTGTAAAAACTACAAAATAAATACAATGTAAAATATATGTAAAAACTAAAAATAATGTAAAAACTAAATATAATGTGAAAACTAAAAATGATGTAAAAACTAAAAAATAAATACAATACCATAGCTTTTCTATGACTGTACAGAAAACTTAGTTATGCTTAGCAATGTATAACTGGATAATATATTCATCCATGTTTGGTTACTTTTTGGTAACTGGATAATCAGTGAAGCTTAACACTTCAGGGGACTCAGTCATAGTCCTGAGATGGGAGTCTTGATGAATAATTTGAGGTCTAGTCTGATCCATTAATGCTGCAAATATAATTTGGGTTGAAGTGTTCCCAGTTACTTCATTAGTGAAATTCAGATGATTTGCTTTGATGGACATGGAAAATGATAATTTGCAAAACTGTAAACAAAATAGTAAAAAATTTTCCTGTTTCAAATCCAGAAAGGTGAAGATAGTTTATTTTATATTCTAAACCTAAAAGATGTCAGAATTTCAATGATGTGTCACTCTAATGTAATTTCAAGATGACATTTTGGAATCATGACTGTAGCATATTTGCCCCAACTTCTATGCAGAGCAACTTTTCAATTTAAAAATGATTTTGCTTAGCTTCAGTGATTTTCACTTAGTCTTATAAATCCAAAAATATTGTCAAATCAAGAAACAAAATATTATGTGAATTCTTCTTTTCAATAAATGTTAACTGAACTATTAAATGCATTTTTTTTCTTTTTTCGGCTGCTTTTCTTCTCACAATTTTAGATAAGAATTTTAAGGGTTTTGATGATACAAATGTCTCTCCTGTGTTTCATTATGAAGGCAACGTGTGCTGAGAAAAAAGCCAGTGAAATTACTACTCATAAAATAACTTTCCATCCTTTTGTTAAATGTGATTTGTACAATATTTTAAAATTATGGTACAAATTGTCTGAAAACATCACTTTCATACTTTAGAGACAAGGGAGGAAAGGGTACTAATGATATTCAGACAAGCAGTAATTAGCTATGCCAATAAATAGGACAATTTAATAAATGAGTTATAGCAAGAAGGAGTAAGTTGCATAACAAATAATTATGGGACTTTGGCACTTAAATTATGAGCAGAAGACCAAGGTGTAGGAAGGTGTCTCAGAAGAAATGTTGTGTGTGTTTTCATATTAGCTATAATATGACGTTAAATGATATTACAATAACTTATTTAGTTATATTATTCTAATATTAAAATATTAAACCCAGTATGTGAGTATTATAAAAATCATATTTCTCAATCCCAAATACAGTTAATCTTAACCACTGAGAAGTGTGCAGACTTAACATGAGCAGACATTTAGTGAGTTTGTGAGAATCCGAAAGCTGAGGAGGGACTGGAAAGATTTTACAGTAATAGTTCTCTCTTTTGTGTAATATTCAGCCATTTCACCTCAGATTTGCTTTGCTTTAGAAATTTCCTGAATGCACAAAAGCAGTCAGAAAAATTTTGTATGTGTACGGAGAATGGAGAAATGATCTGAGGAAAGGGGAGAAAAGAAGCTGTCTGGGGAAGTGAAGTTATCTACATGTAGCTTAAGGAAATGCAGTGTCAAGTAATGGAAAGATAGGACAATTGTTTGGGAAGTCGGAGTTCGTTTTTACTTGGTCTACAAACTGTTGCTGTTGCTTCTCAAATTTCATTATTCAGTTTCTGCTAGAAATAGAAACCAGAATAATTTATTTAGTACTGTAGTTACTGCAGTATTTATACACAAGGGAGGGAAGAGGTGCTCCCACAGAGTGTGATGTATACCTGGATGTGCTGTGGTTATTTTGTTCAAATCTCTTCCAATGGATTAGCCATATCTAATCTATTATATCTTCAACTGAATGAGTGTGAATCCAGTGCCTACTCTGAAATGTTGCAGCATTTTGGGGAAATGAGTCAACTTACCTAGTGTTAATGGAAAAGGTAAGCAACTAGCTAGTTCTCTATGTTTTCCTTAGCGAGCACTTCCTGGGCACTGAATTTTACCATGATAATGTAGATACCCAAGAATTAACATGGCATATGTAAATATAATGCATGATTGCATAAATACATGCTGTTAAGGAAAAGTTGTACTGAAGAATGAATATCCAACCTGAAAGCAGCAATACTCCTGTTCTCTTTTTGAGGAATTTATTTTATTTATGGAATT
Source organism: Camarhynchus parvulus (assembly GCF_901933205.1). Lineage (NCBI taxonomy): Eukaryota > Metazoa > Chordata > Aves > Passeriformes > Thraupidae > Camarhynchus > Camarhynchus parvulus. Next base: position 132,612,969 of record NC_044572.1, read on the forward strand.
ATTTTATTTATGCAGCATTATTTTATTTATGCAGAAATTTATGTTATTTAAGGAATTTATTTTATTTATGCAGCATCTTTCATTATCATCAAAACCCTGAAACCCCATATAAGACAATAAATCCATGTGATTAATAAATAAATATTAAATATAAAACAAAGTCACCAGGATTTTTAAATGGGAATAAAGTTCAAAGGAATGGCAATATATCCATGCTTTGAAACTCCCTAGAGAAAAAAAAAAGAGTGAAGTTGGATAGATTTTTGGAGAGAGAGTATTCAGTGCTCCTTCCTGTAGAGATACAAAATCTGTAAATACTGAGTGGTACCTAAGTGGTGATATTAATCAGAATTTGAGGCTCTGCTGAGCTCAGGTTGGTCTACCCGAAGGCTTTAAAATTCATCAGACGGGAATATCTAAAGTCACTGTTACTTGTACGCTTACAAGGTGAGCATAGTGTGATGGCAGTACAGTTGGGGGACTGGACTCAAAGCCCAGATCCCTCAAGATGTATACTGCAATTGGAGAATAGTTATTTGAAAAGGAAACTAAGGTCATGTGTCTCCAGTTCTCAGTTAAAACTTTCAGTGGGGTAGGCACTAAGTAGGACCATATCTTTTAGATGCATAACAGGGTGACTGCTGTCTAAACCCACCTAAGTCCTTTTCAAAGTCAGGAAGAGATTTGTTTTGATCAGCATAGCTTATTATAGTGTATGTCCTTTATGATGAGGGAAAAGTCAGGAAAAATATCAAATGGTCAAAATTTAGAACATTTCTGGTACTATACTTTAGAGACCACAGGAATTCTATTATCAGTATTACAGGATGCCCTCTAGATTCACTAATTATGTTGGATTTGAAATGAAAGTTAAGAAAATAGGTAAAAGGAACCCATCCTCCTTCTCCTTCAGAAGTCTCAATTTGATAGCTTTGTGCCCATGAGAGAAGAATATTACTTTTTTTTTTTTTTTTTTTTTTTACTACAGATAGTTTATTCAAAGCTCAAGCAGTCATGATTGCCATACTCAACAGTATGGTTGCCTATTAGCTAACAGGCAAATATGTGTAATATTTGGTACTGATAGTTACTGTTGTGTGACAGCATTGGGCTCTCAGCCTGTCTTTGTGGGAGACCATAGATACAGTCTTCTTGGAACATTTGCTGCCTACTTCATGTTTACTAGAATAGCTGGAGGTTTTATTTGGGTTCCACTTTTACTGATAGCTGAAGATCTAAGCTGATTCTTAAAGGTAAACCCATACCTGCCAACCAGTGTATGAAGATACTTGCTTTTCTTTTGGCAACAGTCAAGCTTGACTATAGTTTTCACTTGAGGTCATCTCTGCTGATCTTTAACTTGTGAACTGAGCTGCTATGCCTTTCGCACTGGTCTACTGGGTAGACAAGTGTTATATTCAATGATCTGGTCAGAGACCTCAATAAATAGTTTCTACCTTCTTTTCCTGGTGTCATTCTGGTACAGAATCTTTTGTTCTCTGTACTGTGCAGTTAGGAAGATCTGCTGCTCCACAGAAGCCCTGTTTTCTTCTCAGTAATGCATTCTGGTATACTTGGCTTTTCCGAAGTTAAAATTAAAACTTTGATCACTTTTTTCCTAAATTAAGGCTTCATGAAAAAGCCCAGCAGTTACAGCTTATGTTTTGAGCTTTATTGTACCGTAGTTGATCAGCAAGAACTTTGTGACAAGCAGTAAATTTCCATAGGTGGATTTTGTAGAGCTTACCTGTCAAATGCATTGACCTAGAGGGCTAGAACCTGACTGCTTCCTCTGACAGTGTTTATAGACAAGCTTTATGGTAAATTAGGACTCTTTAGTTTCTGAGCTTAGCAAGCACCTCTGGGCCTAACTGTGAAGCTGAGTACAGACAAGGGGCAAACATTTGTAGTTGTCGGCAGTAACTCCCGTCCTTTCATGAACAGTGGCCAAAATACAATTTTTTCACTGGTCTTGAAAACTATGTCCAGTTCTCATGGTATTTGATGTGCTTCTGACTTTCATGAATGAATTGGAATTTTCCCTGGGATGTTCGAAGACTGCTCTGTTCTGTCAGAAGAGATAATGAAGAGCTTTAATATTAATGGTGAGACAGTGATTCTGACAAACTTGCTTTTTTACTTTGCAGAAGAAAAATGATAAAATGATTGTATCTGCAAATTGAGTAGGCTCTGATGAACAAAATTTTAAACAGGTAATAGCTTGCTGATCCCTTGTATGGGGTCTCAGCTGAACTATCCGATATGTGCGATGCATCTTCTTGTGACCTTATTATTGGTTTGGATTATTATCCTGGCCATTGGGGTTTATTCTTACTCTGATATAAACATTAAGTTTTTGAACAGCATTTGAAGTAAATGAAAATACTTTCTCTGCTTCAGCTACTGTTAAGTCTGGTTGTAATAAATATGAGTATTTACAATTGTGTGATTCAGCACACTTGTTAAAACTTCAGGAAATATCCCTCAAGCATAAACATACTCTACCTATTGTTTCCGAGGTTGGTGAATGAACATATAGTTGGAAAATGTCAATTTTTTTACTTAACTGTAATTTATGGATTATTCTGTACCCTGTTCCTACTAGGTGATATTTTCTAGCACAAAGTGCAAGGTAATAATAGGTCTTTGCACTTCTGTAATATCCAGTGTCAGAGTGCTTAAAAGCATTAATTGATCAAAGTTGCTCTGTGGCTGTGGGATTGGTAAAGATTCCATTTCTGAAGCAAAGCCATCACTTAGTAAAAGAGTTGTTTACAGGGAAGTTGCAAGCACAGATATCACTCCAGATGTGTTCCGTCTATGAAGCCTTCTCTCATTCAGTGTTGTGTGCCTGCCAAGTTTTTGACAGATTGGCAGCTCTTTCTTTTTCATCTTTTAAAAAATAATTTTCAGCATTTACAATATAGTACAAATATTATCAGTAGATGGTTCCTTTTAAGGACTGAAGCACTGCAGACGCCAAGTACAGGTTTCAGAATTCTAAAAATGTAGATATCTGCTTTAGCAGGTTACTCTGAGTCCCTGTGTGAAATATTTTGGGCCACATCCTCCCCGTAGTCTGCGGGAGACTCGTGTTTCTTCAGAGAGTGATGAATTACTCTCTCACTGAGTTTGAAGAAAGACAGGGTACTTGGTGAGTATTGCAAAACTACTTCTGAGCTCCATGGAAGTGTCATGAAGCTTGAGGCAGGTGGCACACACTATGCCTTTTACTGCTTGGAGGACCTGGCTGAGATTAGTGATTTAGCTGAACATATGTGCCCTGTATCAAGTGACTGCACTAATTAGGAGGTAAGAACTGTTTTTGTTAGATTTCTTTTGCTAGATTTCTTTGTTTTGTTCTGGTTGTGGCTAAAATTTGGTCACACAAGAAGCTGGAAACATTTTACTTTTGATAACATAGCCTTTTTGGTACATTCTTGAAATAAAGATCAGTGAAACCGAGGCATTGTTTTACATTAGTCGACTTTCTACTATCCTACAACAGCAACTGTTTTATATTGGGTTTTACACTTCATGCTTTGTTTATCTGCCTTCAGTAAATGATTTCCCTGGGCAATATCTTATCCTTACATCATATTTCTGGTATCTCAGTAGCATATGTTGTACCCACTGGAGCGCACTTGGTAGTAATGTCTTCATGATGCTTTCTAATGTCTTGTCATCAAATTGTACATCCATCTTGTGCTTAAAGATAAACAGATAGCATTGCTATAATCCAAAGAGCACAGCTCTTGTTCTGTGTGAGAGTAGCTCTGAGAACACTGGCTTCTGTGTCTCTCAAAACCTTATTATTAAATCCTATGAGCTTTGGCTCAATCATACTTATTACTATACCAAGAATTCTGCTTTAGCTCTGTAAGGTCATGTAGAACTGATAGTAAGTTAGAGTTGATTTTTCAAAAGTATAACAAGCTGTATTCCTCTGTCCAGGTCTAGTGAGCTTATTGAAGAGAAGACTTGCTGTTCAAAGGAAGGTGAATTATAACCAAAATATTTCAACAAATAAATAATTCCATGATTTAGAAATCCAAGTAGGTGTCCTGTCTCCAGAAGATTTCTCCTAAAACACAGTGCAATAAACAGTAAGTAAAAGATAGAGCAGAATTGGCCACCAATGACTGCAAGATCTTACTTCCTTTCCATTTCTTTGAACTTCTGTAGTGCTGAAAAAATGTCATGTGACTGAAAGTGAAAAATAGGCTATTCCAGTATTCCTTTGTAAGCAACAGATTAATAACTAATACAGAGTATATTTAACAATTAGAGGTTAATAGAATTTTGATGGAAAATTTTATACTTAATGTTTTCATGTAGTGGAGCCAGGTATAAGTGGCTGAATCACTGCAGCTGCAGAGCATCACATAATACAAGCCAAAAAGAACGTAAAAGTGAAACCCTAGTGTCAGTGGTTACCTCTTCCATGTTGGATTTCCAGAAGTGAGACCTGTCCTCGAAGGATAGAACCTTGGCTCAAAATATAGATTTAAATATAGCTGAATGTCATTACTGTGTATCCAAGCTTCAGTCTGGAATTACAAGCTGCAATTGTTTGGCTGAAGACGTGGAAAAACTTGTATTAAATTGTCATGTCTTGAACAACACAGTTCCACAGGCCGGATTTTGTATGCATGTTACCAAGAGATGAACAACCTGCTGTGCTTTAAACTATAATATCTGGTTAAATATTTATGTTGTAGCAAATAAAATAAGCCAAAGTCAGTTCAAACAGTAGTTATTGTGTGCCAGTGTATCTAAAAAATATACATATGGGCTCATTGATATTTATACTAATACACCAGTTCTGTGTAGGTAGCAGTGACTAAAACTGTATTGTAGAACTGAATTATAAAATTTTCTCTTGGGTCCTGAGGAAGTTCTGACTTTCATTCCTGTGAATATCTTTTGATAATTATTTTATTGCTCCTGTAGATGAAGCATTAAAGTTTCCTGTGGAAAGCCCAGTCAGGGAAGTCAGATTATAAGAGGATATTGTGTGAATTGCACTTTTCATTATTTGTGAATTAGAGCAGATTGATAATTGATCAGTAATTTGAACATTAATTTGATTCTGGTTTCATCTCTTATATTTTAAAGTTTTTTCTTAATATTATTAAGAACAGTAGGAAAACACATAGAAATGAAATGCCTAGGTCTCTGTCATGAAGTTTATGGCTTTTTTTGACGGAGTAGGCATTATTATTCTGATCTTAAAAACAACCACCTCAGGACTACAACTAATACTATACCAAAAGTCAGATTTTTGTGGAAACAGAGGACACCATAGATGCACAGTCTTTAAATTGCAGGGGTATTTTTCTTTTCACCTGAATTCAACCTCTTTCACAGTCTGAGTTGTCATTCCCTGGCATAATAGTTGTAAACATAAATATTTCAAGGGATATAGTGAATATATTTCCAACAGAATTAATAGGGGTAGTTTGCATTTGTTCAGAGCAGGCTGTCCTCTTTAGCAATAGTTTTGGTGAGGTTGTACGAAAGAGAGACTACTAGAAGCTGCAAGCTGATATGAGATTCTTAAACAGCTTTTTGGGAAAATAGAAAATGTATGTAGTAAGGTAGGTAATTCAAAGCAGTGGGTTCTTTAGCAACAAGTGACTTATTGGATATTTCAGGAGTGGTGCAACTCTTATGCAGAACTGTATGTTCCCTCCCTTAGAAAGTGCCTGATGTTCCCTCAAAACACAGATTATAGTTTGTTTTCCTTTTCTTGGCTTCTTGTTCTTGATCACCAATGAAATCACACCAGATGCAGGAATATTCCTCATAAAATTCTAAGATACTTGTTTGCATTAGAAGGTTTTATGATTCAGAGGTTAGAATCAGACTTAAATTACAGTTTATAAGTTACAGCAGCTTATAGATTTTACTGTTTTAAACAGAAAGAAAGAAATAAACTGTTGGTGTTTTCACGTGGAGAACTAACTTTTTATACAAAATTTTAATTTTCAAATAAAATTTTTAGTCTGCATTGGCCTAATTTTTACTGGATAGGTTTCATAACATTGAAAAACTTTTTTTCTGTGAATCATCAAATAAGAATTCCCTTTCATAACATCTGCCAGCATATAGTGTTTGCACACCACCAAAGAAAAGCACTTGCAGTGGTGCATAGGACAGAGTTAGAAATTTGGCTACAGAGCTGTTGGTTCATTTCTACTGGGAAAAATCTAATATAATTCAGTGCCCAAATGATGCTGAAAGGTAAAATTGTTCAGTTTATCCACCTTTAAAAATTAAAAGACTTGAATTTTTTTTTTGGTGGAGGGGGGGCAGAGGGGGGCTGTGTTTTTTGTTTGTTTTTGTTTTTTAACTCTGTAATCCCAAAGAATTCACATCTGGCTCCGAACAGTAAGGAACTAAATTCAGTGCGTAAACCCCACACTTCCTCTTCTGAGAATGAAGAATATTATACTTTTCACCTTTGAGATAAATTAGAAGTGTTAGTATTGTATCTTAGGATTTATTTCATATTTCCAGAGACTTTTAAATTACTCCAAATTTGTGTTTATGAGTCTAACAATGTACAAACTTTCCTAGAATCAATTTAGTCTCTTCTCTTGGGTAATGCTGTTCCCATGACTTAATCAAACATTCCACAGAAGTCAGTATGGCATGAAACAGTATAGGTTATGGCATAGTAAATATTTGCATTTAATAAAAAATTTCTGCTAAAGAATCAGTAGAAGGTGAAAAAAAAAAGCAAGGGACATGAGGGAAAGATAATTTGAAAATCTTCTGTGAAAAGAGAGAAACCCTCATCAAGGGTCTTTACAAGGCTTTATCTATCATATAGTTTCCAGTGGCTATTCAACAGATATTTTATTTACTTGAGAGACCTGCTTTTGTTCACTGCAGCACAGGGACCTTCATCATAGTCATATTTGTTGTTGTTGAAGTGAGTAGAAACACCAGTGTAGGTATGCACTGATCTATCTTTGAACTTCTTGTGTGTGATTTTGGTGACTGTCAACTACAGTCATTGATGAGGGGATCTTACTGTCCATCTTCAGACTAAAACCTTGACATGCAAGAGGCTTATCTGTGCTTACTTACTTGAAAAGAGACCACCTGAAGGAATATTATTTATGTTTATATTCCCATTACCTGTGTCTTAAACCAAGCTTTTGTTACATTGAAAGGTCTTGTATTCTTGGGAAGAAGATAATTTCAGTCTGGAGTTAGCAGGTTAATTAGTAGTCATCTTGATGAGCCTGTACTTTTCTCTTAAAAAGATATTTAGACTGGCAGCAGATCTCTCTCCTTGATGATTCTGAGTCTAGAATGGACTCTTGATGACAATCTGAGTATACCAATGTGTATTTTGAATTTGCCTGCATTATAAATAGCCGTGCTTAACACTGATCAGATCAAGAAGTGCAAAATGTTCTATTCCAATCTTTTACAAAGAAAAGGAATTTTGATAGTTATGATGAACACCAGATTTTTTTTTTTTTTGTTCCAGTGGTAATTTTCACTGGAAGTAAGATATGAATGTATCTGCTATGGTCACTAGTTTTCATATTTTTTAATATTTTCTAGATTGGGTGTAGAAATTACTAAAATTGCTGATATTAGCACTTCCAGTAGTAGACTGCTGATTTTGTATTAGATTGTGTTGAAAGCCATCAAACCTTTTTGAAAAGTTTCTCTCTTGTGATGCCCCATCTCTGCTACCCCCAGGAATCAGTCTTTTATAAAGATTTTGTAGAAAACTCCATTTTTAAAAGCACAGAAGTGGTTTTCTTTAGAGTAAGTCTCATGTAAGAACATGGTAGTACTTAGCTACACAGTTTTCCAAGATATTTAAAAACCAATCTGATCTGCTTTTTGCTGTTTAGTTAAAAGAAGATATTTCTGAGGATTTCTCATGTTGCAATTCCCACTCTATAGCTTTGTTTCAGTCAGATAATAGGGCTTAATTTTAAAATGCTTGTCCCTGATGTATTTTTCTCAAAACACATCTGAACCTTTTTTTGTTTTACTAGTAGTATTCATTTCACCTTACCTTTAATATAACTCATGTGATGAATTAATTAATAAAAACTTGTTGGTGTTACATGTGTTTTTGTACATCAGGAATTTAAAGACAAATATCAAAGTTTTGAGTCTTCTAGAGTATATATGTAATAGCCAGAGCAAAGTAATCAACAATAGAAACATTAAAAGACAAGTTTGCTAAAAATTATAAATTAACTTAATAAAAATGATTAATCAATGGATCTACAGCACAGCATAGCTTAGTTCTATACAGTGTGAACCATGCTGCAAAGCAGTTTTCCATGTATTTGATTTTAACAAATGATATTTTCTTGGCACTGCAGTCTTGCATGTATATGGTCATAAATCGGCTGTAGGGGTCTAGACCAAAGTGCTCCCTTCAGTGTCAAGCAGCAGTAGGCTCTTCTGCCGTACTGTATATTTGATTCTGAGGCTTTAGCCAAATGTGGCATGTATCTTTTTGTATCTTATAATTGGAAGGCTATGCCCCATGAAGTGTGAGATGTGAAAAGTATTTGGTTCTAGGCACAATGGTTTGTGAATGTCACGAGGACAGCTGCGAAGGACATGGGGAAGAGAGCACCATGAGAGAGCCTGGCAGCAGGGAAGAAAGTGTGCTTGTTTTTTTGAAGACTGCTTCAAATTTCTCATCAAAACTTCCCCTCGTACCCTGTTGCTTTCTTTTCTAAGTTAAAAACCAAAGCCATTCCCTTCATCTGGTATTACCTGTTTCGGTGAAGGCACAAATACTTTGGTTTGCGTTGTGTGCAACTCCCTGAAATTTGATATTGCTTGCCAGAGAATACTGGAAGGACATCTGAGGACAATAACTGGCAACAGAATAACCCTTAAGGATATTTCAAGCCTGGATATTGATGATGAGAAAAAAAATGCAGTTCTGAGCGTTTCTTTTGCTGGGACATCAAGAAAACCCTCAAAAGGGTGCATAAAAAGCAAGAAAACATATCCAGCAGCCTTGTGCTAAATAAATAGCAATTACATGTTGGAAGTGGTATGACAACAGTAGTTTCTGCAGTAGTATTGACATAATAATCTAATATTATTGATAGTCATAATATATGAATTGGCTGCAAAATGTTTTAAATTAAGGTATATTGAACCACTGTATTTGATAGCAGTTGAGTGGCAATGATGGCAGAGGAATGGAGGAGGAGGAAAACAAAGCATAGAAGAAAATTATTAATCTGTAAAAATTCATGTCTGCTTCAGCCTGCCATTCCATGGTCTGGTTTTCTTATGCTGCAAGTCTTTAAATATTTTTGAGTTCTCTGGTGTGAACTGGGAAGAGAACCCACAATTCCTCTCAATTTTCACCCCCAGGAGTAGCAATGTAATGTAATGCAATGCATGGTGACATTTCATAGTATTGCAGACTGTAGACGTTTTAGTAATGTCTCTACTATAAACATGTCCATCTTGAAAACCTAAGTATTTTTGGAACAATTTTTGTTACCATATGGCATGACAATGTTATGCAGCCTGTGACAAGCAGTGCAGGGAACTGCTTTTTGGTGTTTCCTGCTGTATTATTAACCATGGCTACCCCTTTTTATCAATACTGCTATTATATTTTAAACTTCCTGATAAAAGCAGTCTTTAAATTGACCCTGTTTAATAGTAAAAATCACTTGAGTTGGTTGTCTGTGGTCTGTAATGAGTAACATCAACTTTAACCCCTACCTTAGTCCTTGAAAGTTCTTGTATTCCAAAGTGTCATGGATTCCTACTTTTTTTTTTCAGAACTCTCTGAGGTGTGACAGTCTTGTGTAATATTTGCTGTTGTTTGCCTTTTTGATCCCTACAAAGCAGAAACTATATGCCAAATTCATTCTATATTCAGTTCTACTCACCTTAGTACCGGAAGATGGAAGGAAGAATAGAGAAGGGTGCTCAGAGGATCAAGAAGTGAAATATCTGAGTAACTCTTAGACTGTAGTGTGAGAGGAAGATTAAATTGTAACAACACTTGCCTTTTAGTAAGGTGATAATTTAAAGGGTCATGACAAAAGGCTGTTAGCATTTGAAGGTATAAACATCTGAAAAAATGTGTCTTTAGAAGAGTTATAATGAAGAGGGATAAATTGAAACTGAAAAAATTTCCTATGAGCATTAGGCAAAATGCTCTAAGTGACTTCTTTTCCATTAAAGTACAGTTGTTCTGAGGAAGATATGTAAAAGCAGCATCTTGATCTTTAAAACTGAAACAGGCGAAGTGTGATAACATCAGAGGATCAGTTCTGTGTTTCCAGGGCAGAAGTGGCATGGTATGATTGCTTTCCTACAGGCCAAGTTAAGTGGTACCAACTTTGATTAACTAAGCATTATTCTTCTATGAATACAGTGTGTGACATTAAACAAAATACTGCATTGGGTTTTGTGTGATTGCTAAACATACTGTGCCATGTGCTTCTGCATGTATGAAGAATGGGAAGAGTGAGTGCAATTTTTGACAAGCTTAGGGTAGATCAGCAGCAGACGGGAGAAATGCCAGTATGGTATAAAACTAAGGGGAAGATGGAGTGAAGAGCTTGTCTAACACACAGTGAAACCTTCCAAGACCCAGATGCAGGAAGTGCTGATTGGATTAATGGATCCTTGCACCTGTTGCCTCAGTGCTATGAATGGTGCTAAGGCCTGCATCTAATTAAAATCTCACTAAAGCACTTGTTCTTGGTTTGATAGCTTTGGATGAATTCGAGGATATTCTTCTTATATTTGCTTCAAGTCTATTTGATGCTGGGATTGGAAGCCTAGAATATACTAGAGTACTCCAAAGAGTTCTACTGGTTTTAGGTCCTGGTAAGATAGTATGAGAAAATGTGCAGCATCTCCTGATATTAACAGTAAATCACAGAATGTTTGAGGTTGGAAGAGACCTCTGGAAGTCATCTTGCCCAACTTCCCATTCACACAGGGACACTCAGATCAGAGGGATATGTTAGTAACTATGGCAAGAGATTTTTAAAAGGGCAATTATTTACTGGAGGATACTTTGAAAAATATGATTTTATTTTTCATTAAGGGGAACTACATTAGTCAATAAGTCTTTTGGGGAAAATAGTTTATTTTATGGATTAATTCTTTAGTCATATTTTGACATTATTTCATGATAAACCAATAGCAATTTGACATAATGGTAACTACTCTTTCTTGCATCATAAAATGTAAAAACCTTACAGTAGCTAAAAATGTTTTAACATGCTAATGCAGACAGAAAACATTGTGTTGTAAGAATACTGAAATGTTTCCATAAGTTATGCTATGTGTAAGGATTTAAACTATGAAATGATGAAACTCAGTACTAAAATTTATTAGCAGTGAATATGTCAAGGGTTAATAAAAACACAAGAAAGAAAAATAGAACTAAGACATATAGAATAATGTTCCAAACTTTTTTTTTAACAGCGTCTTCCTATACCTGACCTTTTCAAATTATTTAGCTCAGTGGGAATTTTTTATAATTGTGTGTTTCATCAGTTAAGTACTTCTAAGTATTTTGAAACCTATTTACTTTGGAAATCAATATTTCATATTCAGTTTCTTAGTTTTCTTTTTGATCAGCCTTAGAAATTTAAGATTCTTCAGAGTATTCTGCAAATTTTGTAGAATAGAATGCTGCAAAGTGATGCAGCTCTTGAACTTTGAAAATCTTTTTCGAAGTGTAGAGTTTTGGTTGTAGAGTGGAGCTGGGACTTTTATGAACATGCAGGTGTTTATGCCTTTAAGTGATATAAAATAGGAAATAACTCATCTGGATTTCATTCCTAACAGGAAAAAAATTGGCTAATCTGAAACATAAGCCAGTGAAGGATTTTTTGATAATCAAATCATATTAGTAGTAAAGCCAGTAAACTTTGCAAGTGAGTAAGTTTACTGAGAAGATTTAGCCTGGAATAAGATTACCTCATTTGAATTTAGAGCACAAGATATTAAGAAGGTTAAAAGTATAGGCAAAAAAGTGTTTTCAGAACTATTTGCTATGAAAAAAGAAAGAGGAGATGGTTATCAATTCATCCTTGCCAAAGCATCCAATTGTATTATTCCATAAGTTGGTTCAGCAAAACAACAATCATGATAAGAGGAGAGAAGAATGAATTCTTGTTTTGATTTCATGCTTATTGCTTTGAGATTTGCATAGTCTCATAATAACACTTACCAGCCATCTGTTTTCCAGAGGAAAAAACTTTTCCTTACCGAAAAGGCTAGGACATAACATGCACCATTTAAAAGCTCATTGTCTGGAAATGACATAATTACTTTCTGTTTTCAAATTATTAATTAGTGATTAACTCAGAAAACCAGCAGGTTATGCCAACTCTAGGGGACATACAATGTATTTTGTGCAACCTTGCAATTCCTACCAGTGAGGAATCAAATTAAAATAGTAAAAAAATGAACAAAGATATTGAAGAACTCAAGTACATTATAACATGCACTTCTTATTTATTTTAAAATATTTAGTTTGCTTATTTGTATTTTGGGGTTTATATACATGAATGTATAAAGAGAAATAACTTCAAATGACCTATAAATGTTGTCATTCAATAAATCCCACTCTATATGTGACCTAGACTGTTGTGTCATTAAATTACATATTCCTGAGATGTGATGATGAAAGTCAAAGTTTTTTCATGGTGTTTGTAAGATGTATATGATGATGAAGATTAAGAGGCCATTATATTTTTTGTTTACATAATAGGTGCTGTAATACTGTAATTCTGTGATGAATCTTAAAAAAAAAAACAGCACAAAATGCACCCTTAAAATTTCACCCTTAGGGTACATTATAGTAAATTATACCAACTGTTATTGTAACTAATCATAAATGACCAGCTAGTGGAAAAAAATGACATCTGAATATCCACAGGAAAAACCCATTAATATTTCTTTGCTGTGGGTCCACAGGTAGGGATTGTTGTCCATGGGACAGACTCTGCTACTGCCCAGTTTTTGGCTTCTTGTGGCTAAATACAGCATAGAATAAATAAATACAAACAGAATAATCTTATTCTACCTGACTTTTTTTTTCAGATTATTTATTTTTTGTTAAAATATACTCAATTCGTTTAACTTACAATCTGATTTATCTTACAATCTGATCTAAGGATTTTGTTCTGATTTGAGACTCTTCAGTTTTGTTCTGCATATCAATAAACTCCCATGATGGGATTAAAAATAACAAATCCTCTGTAGGTATTTAAAATTCAAGGCTCTAAGAATCTAAGTGTGCCCTCAGCAAGTTTGCTGACAATACAAAACTGGGAGGAGGGGCTGACAAATCTGAAGCCTGTGCTGCCATTCAGTGAGACTTGGGCAGGCTGGAGCTGGGTGGAGAGTTCAGCAAGGACAGGTACAGGGTCCTGCACCTGAGGAGGAATAACCCCCTGGCACAGTACAGGCTGGGGGTGACCTGCTGGAAGGCAGCTCTGTGGGAAAAGGACCTGGGAGTCCCGGTGAAGAACAAGCTGTCCATGAGCCTGCAGTGCCCCTGTGGCCAAGAAGGCCGAGGGTGTCCTGGGGTGCGGCAGGAAGAGCATTGCCAGCAGGTTGAGGGAGGTGATCCTGAGGCACATCTGGAGTGCTGGGTCCAGTTCTGGGCTCACTGTTCCGGAAAGACAAAGAACAAGTGGAGAGGGTCCATCAGGAGGGTTCTGGAGATGCTGAGGGGACAGGAGCTCCTCATTTATGGGGAAAGGCTGAGTGAGCTGAGCCTGTTACTCAGGAGAAAGGAATCCTGAGAGGGGAATCTTTTCAAACCACACAGATATCTTAGGGGTGGGTGTCAAGAGGATGGAGCCTTACTGTTCAGTGGTCCCCAGTGATAAGGTAAGGAGCAAAAAGGGCACCAACTAAAACTCAGGAAGTTTCATCTAAATGTGAAGAAAAGCAGCTTTACTTTGTGGATGACTGAGCACTGAAACAGGCTGCCAGAGAGGTTGTGGAGTCCCCTTCTCTGTAGATACTAAAAAGCCCCTGGACACAACCCTGAGCAGGTGAACCTGCTTTAACAGGTCATATTATTGTCAAAATAAAAAAAAACCAAAAAAAACCAAAAACACCTCTATAAGCTATATTACCACGCATTCTCATACATATCTCTGAGACAAAGATCATGAAGTTTGTGGTTTAGTTAATTGCTAACTTCTCAGTTCCCCTTCCTGATACTTTAGAACTGGCAGTCACATTAAAGGTGGTGGTTTTATCCATGTGTGTCTGCTATGTCACCTGCTGTGTTTCAAGGTTTTCCCTTTAACTGTGTTGCTGTGTTATGGATCAGTTTGTGTGTGCTGACTTTTTATTGAGGTCTAACTCAAATTGGCACTGAATTCTACATACAATCCTTGTAACTTTGGTCATGTTACTAGAAATTGAATTTGGGCTGTCTTCAGGGGCTTCTTTTTCTGCAGTATCCTCTGCTTCACTTATATGAGCAAAAGACATGGAGGAAAAAAAGCAATAGTAATTTGAAGAGAAATAGTAACTGGAGAGAGAAGTCATAGGTCCACTACTGACTTCTGGATGTAAAAAGTCCAAATTCCTTTTTTCTGCTTTTTTGATTTAACTGCATGATGATGTACAAAGATGAGAGACCAGTTTCCATCTGAGAAAATGCAGCTAGAAACAAAAGATGAACAGGAATTATCTGCAGCTACATACAAACTTAGAAAATATGAAATAAATAGAAGAAAAAAGACCCCCTTTATTTTCTACAGCGGTAGTGTGTCTTTGCTGGATGAGAAAAATGTAAGTATTTTGTCTTGAAACTGGGGATGTAAAATTACAGCGAGTAATGAGTATGTATTCCTCTGATCCCTTAATGTACTTGATGTGAGGTTCCTCTTTCATCGTAGCTAGCATGCTGGCCATTAAATACACTGCAGCAGCATCATTAGTGGCTTCAAAGTGCTCCTACTTGCATCCCATTTTTCCCTCCAGCAGGTGAGGGAGAACAGTGATTAGCAAATACCAGTATGTGTCACTCACTGCACATGTGATTGCCAGTGAAGTCCTGGGTTTGGGGTAAGGGCAGCACTGGCGTTGGAAGCAGAGTGAACTTTTACTGTCCTCATGGCCCTGAAAAGCTTTCAGCTCCAAATATCACTTGGCTGTGTGTAAGATAAAATTCATCTTGTTTGGGGTATGATGTTTGAAACTGCTTTGCTGCCGCGGGATGTGGTGAGGGAGATGGGCTGCAGAGAGGTGTCTGGATAGTGGGCAGTGTGTTAGCTACATGCCTGAAATTCTGAATGGTGAGATTGAGACATGGAAAGAAGGTCCTCTTACTTACCACTATCACAGTTTGCTAGGACTGGAGGAAAGGATTTACTGAAAATTTCTGGATCCTGAATCCTCAGAGCATTTCCCTCAACTGCTTAGAGCAGCATACCATAGATATTATAAGACAGGTATTGGTGTAGATTGGTTGGTGTAGGTGTATCTATTCCTTGCTGTCTTAGGCTGAGTTTTAAAAAAAAACCCTACAATAGTACAACAAACTGAAAAGAGAGTCTGGGTATTGTTCTGAAATTGCACCTTTAATTTTTATCTACTTTGTTGTAAGATGCAAGATGAGGGATTTTTCTTTATTAGAAAGGTGAATATCAAATCCTAAAATAAAGCCTGTAGAAAACAATATGAACATATTAATGAAAAAGTTATAACATACCCTTTTTTATTTTTGCATTTAATTTTAGGGAAGGAGACAGAATCAATCAACAAGCCATCTTCTTAAACAAGTGGTGCTTTCTTATTTTTTTTTTTTAAGGCTGTAAGTTTAAACATTCTCATCATACTTATCTAGCTAAAACAATACACTAGAACTGGAAAATATTTTCATGAAAAGGAGCTGTGTATCATGGTGCAAATGATATTGCCATTATTTTGAATCAGATTGCCAGTAGTTTCAAAATTTGTTTTGTAAAATTTAGCAGATGGGAATCAAACAGAAATAAATGATGGATTTAAAACTGACAAAATATATAATAATTCAGGGAAAAATGCTTCAGGCATAATATTTCTGTGTAAGGAAGCAGGAAATCTTCCTTTTTTACTCTGTTAAATTTAAGAAAACCACTGATAAACTACCATTGTAAAACTATTCCTAACATGAAAAGTTATCTAAAAGGATCACAAATGCATCTCTGAGAACTTTGTCCAGCTTGCTGCTTGCTTTAGTTAAAAATTTGCTTCATTAAAATTGGAAATTGGTGCACTGTGGCACTGTGGTAGTTCTGTGTTGCTGCTGTGATTTTTGTAGGGTGCTGAGTCACAGTGCTCATCTTGTCCCCTTTGTTCTTCCCTTTCTCCCCTTGAATCGCCAGAAACACACAGAACAGCATCTGCTTTGGAGCATCTGCTGTGCAGCTGTTACAAGTGTAGGTAGAATTAAGACATGTATTTTGGCATGAGCCCCTGCTTGAAAACGGAGGTCTGATATTTAACTGCAAAGGTCTTGCAGTTCATGTTCTGTGTGCACTTGCGCGCTATTTTTTGAAATTAATGTCTCCCTAAGCATATTTTCAATGGTTCCTTTTTCATCATTTCACTTTTATTGATTGGAAATATTCTGGCCTTGGCTCTAAGAGCAAACTGACCATGGGCACTGTCAATTTTGTTGTGGCCTCTTGGATAATGGTAAGAGAAAAGAAGACAAGAGGATAAATGAAAGTGAAGTTCCAAATTACTGGAACATTTAAAGGTCTTTGAAAAGTTCATATACAAGCACAGTTAATGCTGTCATGCACCGAAGTGCCAAAAGACCTAGCAGTGAAGAATATTAATCTACTTTAATAAAATCAAAGGGTTCATTTTTTTTTTTGTAAAGAAATAATTTGAATAAAATTTGACCCTTTCTACAATAGTCTGTGGGTCAAATTGAACCTACTATTAAAATTCTCTAATATCTTTCTTGTATTACCATTTCAAAACTCAATTTAAATATTCACAGAGCTCCTTTTTTAATAAACTTAACAAAATTCAGGTAATTTCCTTCAACTTTCTTGATTGAAGGAAGGCAGTAGGTACAGATATAAAAAGATGTACAGCTACAAGCAAAACCTGAAATCAATTATATATAAGAAATAACATAACACATGGAAAGAAATTAATCAAAAGGAAAAAATTCTGCTATATGATTTTCTTGGTCTGCTACCTGCAGGCAAGGAACGTAAATGAAAAAAAAAATCAGCATTCTTCTTACAGATAAGGGGAAAATTAATAAAAATATTTCCTTCCTACCAGATCCCCTGATGCAACTTACGTTAAAAGTGAGTGGCTGCAGGAAGAACTTACGTGTTTAAGAATAACTTTTTTTCTTCCTACAGAAATATACTTTTATACCTTTTTCTTGCTGTTAAGCTCAATTACGTCAGGTTGATATAGATTTGTAGTGTCCAAAAAACATTTCTTTTCCTTTCCCTCTATTAAGTTCGTCACTGAATCATGCTCATAAAGTTCCTCCCAGTTTGAAAGTGGGAAATGGTTCATTCTGCTTGGATGCCCCAATGAAGATGTAAGGACTTGCTTACAAACAGGAGCAATCTTCCAATCTGGACAGAAGTTCTAAAGTTCAGCCAATTTGCTAAACAGACTGGAGATGTTCAATATGCACACAACACACTGTGTACACTGCATTTCTTAAGTATAGCTCAAAATGTAATAGGAATAACAGAAATAATTGAGTTAAGGTAAATAACTAATAAACTCAATGGACCAAAAAGGATGGAGAAGGCTCTAAGGAAGTCTTGTATGTAAAACTTCCCAAGAGGAAGAGAAAACTGAGTTATCATAACATGTCTTCACTCCCATTGCCATGTTTAACTGAAATAAATTGAACCCTCTCTTTTAGTATTCCTGACTGAATTTTTAGAAAAAAAAATTCCCTACAATGTGAATTAATAGGAAGTGTTTGCCCGCTGCTTGTCTTATGTAATCGTTTCTACTTGGAAGGAAATGTTCATGTTGAAAGAGGAGATAAATGGATTGATTTTTCTGAAGCTTTTCCCTCTGTAATCAGAGAGCATGACATACCTAGGTCTTACCATAAGCTAAGGATAATCTGTATGTGGCAGCATGTTTTCCTGGGAAATACTGAATGGATCCCACAGAACATGCAAAATGTCTGATGTTGATCCAGTGAATTTCAGGCTTCTGATTTATTGAAGTTGTTACTATTTAATGCTAGTACTACTAATTATACTCATTAACCTCTCCCCAGCCACTCACCGTCAAGTATTGTAGGCTTTCTGAGGCATTCTTAATTTGTTAAGAGCACTGATTTATGTTGCTGCTGTGGGAATGGAGGAGAATATTGGTAGGTGAGAAGGAAGCTAACCACTTCACATTTTCATGAGATAATTATTTCAACAATACTTTTCTGCTATAGGATACATGCATTTTAAGTGCAAAACACTGGACAGAAAAGCATATTAAGCACGTGCTTAATTTGAGCATGCATTTAAGTGGTTTCATTAGGGTGAAGTCTGATGAATTTGACTATGAGAAATTATTACAGAACTTACCCAGTTTAGTGTTATTGAATTTCAATTATTTCATTACAGTTATAGTACCATAAAACTGGAGTCAAGCGTTGATGTATCAGGACTAATGTGCTCAAAGGGTTCGATGCTCAAATTTGTGTTAAGAGGAGTGTTTATTGTAGCAAAAGTGTCTTTTGTTAAGTGAGTGTAAATCCTTTTTTGACGGTTTATTCTCACACTCTTAGGTTTTGTTAAAATTATTGCAGTGCTGGTTTTGTTCTGTTAAATGTAGCCTGTCCTTTTAAGTGCTGAGGTAGCATCTGTTACTCACTGTGTTGAGATTGCCCCTTAGGTAGCTATCTTTGTGGGCTTGCATCTGTATGTTTGCATTTACATTACAGTGTATTATATTTTAGGAATATTTATTTATTTAGTATTTAATAATAGTGCTAAAAAATATGTCCTTGAGTACCTGTAAATTTGGTACAAATTAGGGAGCACAGCTCAGATTTCCCCACACTGTGCTGGCAAGTGGCCTCAATCAGAAGTAATTTTCTCCATGAAGGCACATGCAGCTCACTCGTCAGCCTCTCCTCAGTGGATACTGTTATTTGTATCAAATTATATGTGGTGGTTTCTCAAAGTGGACTACTGTGTCCGCTAAGCCATACAGATTTCTACCACATTGACTATTTCATTGCTGTCACTAGTTGTACTGTTTTCTACCGTGTCTTGTTTACCTCTGCTGTTTGGAAAAAGAGTTGAGATTTGTGTTCATATCAATAAATATTCATGAATTGGAGTAGGTACCAAGTGAGTAAGTAAACTACTCAACCCCTCTAAATCCTCTGTTGTGTACAACATGATTAGTTGCTCATTTTGTAAAGGAAAAAGTTTATTTCAGGGCTTCATGCAAAATACAGAATGAGTTAATAGAGACTTAATTTGCCTCAAATTAAAGTATGCCCATTTAGGATTAGAAATTGAGGTTTTACCTAGTGCAATCGGGAATTCTTAACTATTCATCATTATCTAGCTAATCTGAAGCATTTTAGAATCACCTCTCCTTATATTGCACCACATTCTTTTACAAACTGCTAATAGAAAAAGAATTGCTGAAATGAGAAGACAAACATCTAGACTATCTCTGGAATTAACTATTCATCTAAATTCTTAAACAGCTTAAGTTTGAAATTTTACTGCTTTAATTATTAAAGAGTCTAATATCTCAGAGCTGTTTGTTGTCAGATCACTGTGACACTCAGATGAATTTCAGTAGTAGCAATTTTTGGATTTTCATTGCTCTGTCATTATGGCTACTGGCTTTAAAGTGACACTTAATCAGCAGTTACTGAAAAGAATTTTTTAGCAGAACAGGATGGGGGCTTACCCCTGGTCCAGCTGAAATAAAAGTAGACATAGTAAATGTTTTGCCACAAGTACTTAATAACATGATTAGTTTAAGTAGTGGGAGTAATACTATTAAATTAAATCAACAATTTAAAAGAAATGGAGAAGGTAAAGCATGGTACTAAAATAACTGATTAACCTGTATTTGGACTATTGAAGGTAATATTTCAGCATAATAACAACTGAGGGATAAAAAAGCACTATCACAGAAAACAGTTGAAAGGAACTCTGTTTTAAAACAGAGTTTATTTTATTTATTTTTGTCTATATAAACAAGTAGTGTAAAGTATTTTAAATCAGGTAAAAAGTTGCAGTAGCTTTTGTGCAGGTTGTTCCCTAGACAGAGGAGCTATTCGATGTCGATAACCCACCTATAAGTCTTTGAACCAGATAAATTCTTAGTTCTCTAGCTGGTGTAATTTACTGGTAACAGCTAGAGGTTTTTGCTGGCACAAAAATGACCAAATCAGACAAACATAAGCCTGCATAGTTAATGTTTCTGCATTTTTCTAGAATATTTAGTTCCATATGCTCTTTATTGTGAGATTCTGAAAATGCATTTTTGTTTATTGTCTGTTTATGTGTATTAGATAAATACACATAAGATAAAGTAGTCAAAAATAAAGAATTTAATCTATTTATATTTCCTTGTAATGGCTTTGAATTTTAGTATTTTCTTTAACCCAATGTATGTTTGAGTGATAACCAAAAATATCCACAGAAGTAATCAATTTTGAGGTCCCATGAAACTAGCAACTGAGAAATACTTAATTTTGATCTTATTCTTGGGAGTTGGTCTTATTCATGTTGTACAATGCCTTACTCTTCACTTAAGTTATCAGTTACAATATACCAGCTCTGGGCATGAACTGGATGTATTTTGACATTTAAATAATGAAAGACGACTCAACATGCATTAGGACTGAATTTGTCCCAAAGATCAGGTTGTAGATGGGTGAATTATACAAGGCAGCAGCTGCCTGAAACTTAGAAAAATATTTATGCATGGATCCTCCATTTTGAGTGTTTGTAATTGCTGGTGTTTGGGGCACAGGCTCTGATGCCAACCCCTCTTGGGTAAAGCTCTGCTGTGTGCCTGTATGCGCCTGGATAAACTTCACTGGGTTTTGTACATCAGCTGCACCTGCAAGGCAAAGCCTGGTGTAAAGGCATGCACACCTCTGATCTCCTTGGGATGTGACAATGTTTACATGTGTGTTTGCAAATGCTTGGACATGTAACTTTGGGAAATGTTCTGTACCTGTTTGTACATAGGATATATATATATAGTAGCATTAGTCAGTATTTTTTCTAGTCTGATTTACTTAAAAAATAAAGTCCCAGCCCACAAAATGACAGGGGTTTGAACCAGTGCTGTGGAGTTGGTGTATACATTGTATTTCTTCTCCTTTCTCGGAAAGAGTGTCAATGGAAATTATGAGGTGTGTTTCCATGACTGCTGCAAATGAAAGCATAGCAACTGCACTTCTGTTCTTTTCCTAATTAACATACAGTGATGATTAGCTTGCTGATTATGTATTGGGGACCTGATCAAACAAACTGGTTTAACACCTAGAAACAGACCTAAATGTCATGTATACATGCCAGTTGGATTACTTGCAGGTAAATTGCTTTAGCTGTATTTTGTAAGACACATTCTAAAAGTCAATAACAAAGAGCTAGTCATTCAGCAGGAAATCGACTTTTACTGAAAATGTTGGCTGAAGTTAAAATTTTTTGCTCTGATTTAAAATACTTGGAAAATTTATTAGGCTTATAGCTGCACTTGAAATGATGCAAAATATGGTATTAATACATTTTTATATGTGGCAAAAACTTACATTTCCCTAGAATAGTACATTTTTTCCTAGTTTATATATCCAGGCATTACTAGGAGTACACACCAGTAAATGGCTCTACAGACAATGTCACATATTAATAATAAAATGAAATTTGATTATTATTTCTGATAGGTTTTGCAGAACCCATTGTGCTTTCGTTTCATGAACCTGGACACACATGAGGTGCCTGGAGTGCCCATGTTCAGCTGCAGTGCACTGCTCTAGCGTGTGCTCGGGCTTTGTTCTCTGCTCTGTACAGTGCCATAGCCACTCTTCATTCCCTCTGCATATGCAGTTGCTGGATTTTTTCCCAGCATGGCTGGAAGGTGCAATTAACAGTAATGGATACTTTGATAGGGAGAATCTTTATTTCTTCAGCCATAATAATAGCCCCTTATTTTAGAAGCTATATTGTTGAATGACAGCTACTGTTGGCGAGTATGTGTCTACAAAAGTGGGCTCATTTGGTCAGATTCTCAGCTGGCACAGAGAGTCATATTTCCATGAAAGATAGTAAGCTATATTAATTTATGGAATCCCAGCTGGGAATCTCAATCAATTTCAATAAAAAGTAACCATCACATTCCTCTGAAGCAAGAATTACACAACCTAGCCTAAAGTGAATTTTGCTGTTTTAATAAATGTAGGTAGTCACTGGTTCATAATAAATTACATAAAATTAGAGTGTAGTCAATATTTGATTTCTTTAAAAATTTATTCCTTCCTTTTCATTGAACGCAACAGAATCATTTATGTATTGTATCTCAGTATGATAGATTATATAGGAATAGTGTATTTAATACCATAAAACTATCATATAAATACAAATCACATTTTTTTTCATTAGCTAGCTCGCTTTCATTTTGAAGAAGAAATACTCAGTCAATTATAAATGAGGCTGTGCTTTCATTGGAGAGTGAAATACGTAATTTTTTTCAAGCCTCGACCATGTATAATGAAATCTCTCTTTTGAAATCCAGTCTTAAGATGGATTTTGAAACATACTGACATTTAATAAAATCTTCGTTAAATTAAAATGTGTTCAGTTATTTCAAATCTTTATTTAGATCTAGGTGAAATTCTACATCCTTCACAAGTGTCTTTAGGAAATAGTTACTATTAACCAATGATTTTGAAATGTGTGTATATAAGAAAAATTTTAATTTTTGAGTATTTTCTAATTGGTAACCTTGGCATTATGTGTAATAATCTGTCTGGTGCTGTCTCTTCGAGAGGATCTGCAGCAGTAGTATCTCTAGGTAACTAGGAGAAAAGTTAAAGACTTCAGACTAGCATTTCAAATTCAAACTCATGCCCTGTTTCTGTAATTCACTGATGTTTTTGTAGCCCTGGGCTAGCAGTTTAGCAGGACATTTGTTTGGCCTCTGTGAAATAAATAGTCTCTTGAGTCCTGTCCATTGACTGGGAATCTGTTAAAGGGTCTGGCATGAATGATCATGGATACCATTAGGGGCTGGTTGAAGCAAAATAGCAGAATAAGCTGAAGTTTGTGCTGTCAAAACCTTTGTAGTATTTCACTGTTGTCTGTACTTTTAATTTGATGAACAAAGCTTGTAAAGGAACATTTTAAGTACTGTAATTCAGCATCAAAAACAATCACTAACAAACAAGAGAAAGCTCTTCACTGTTTATGTCATTTTACAAATTCAGCTTTGATTTCAGCTGTTAAAACTGTCTGTGTTTAATAGTAGAACCCAATGAATAATGAAAAACCCCCATGTGTATTATTAATACACATTATTAATGACACTTTGCATATTCTGATTTGAAGTAATCAGGAAAAGTCAATTTCAATTTCCATAAAATGTTATTTGTCCAAATCTAGTAAGTGCTGAACACAGCTGTGAAAGGAAAAACTAGATAAAGAATGCCAGTTAAAAGTTCACTAAGGTTTTATTTCACATTGTCCTGTTAGATGGTTTTGCCACAGTGTCCCTGATTCTTTTTTAAGGGCCCCTTGAAGATGCTACTGAGGATGAAGAAGAAGAGTGCCTGTCTGAGGAAAATGATACTGTCTCAAAAGAAGACTTTCCATTGGAGGAAAGCTTTTCTACAGAGTTTGAGCCTGAAAATCTGAGCTGTGAAGAAGTGGAATACTTTTGTAATAAAGGTAATCATTGTAGCCAACCTCTTGAGAGAATACTGGCCAAACTTTGTCCAAATGGTCAAAGAGAATTCTTGCTTTAAAATGTACAAAAAGCCCTATTAATGCAACCTTAGAAATAGGAAAAAGATTCACTTGGGAAATTAAGTCTGGTAAGGAATAAATATTTAAGTATGTTGAAGGACACTTTTCAGGGACATGAATCATCTTGCCTTAGTGTTTTCCTCCAAGTGTTATTTTCTACATATTTAACTGTAGAGAACAGGCCCCAGAAGTCAATTATTATCAGATCTGAAGCTAGCAATGCAGCATGTCTGTTCATTGCTTCTTTGCCTAGGAAACATTGCTAGGAAAACAGATTGTGTCTGTAGATTCTAGGATTAAAATAGAGCTTATTATAGAATTTATTATGCACAGTAGAAAACTAGTGCTTTGTGAAAGGATAACTTTTGAAGTTGCAAATACCTTTTTGGTGCACTTGTTACTTGCGAATTATTGAAGATTGAGGTATTTTATCATAAGACACGCCAATTCATTCTTACCAGTTCAGTCTGCAAGGTTGTGCTACTTCCCAGTCAGCTAGCAGAAAAACACACTATTGTTATTTAGAACACTGAATTAACCTTCTTCTTGCCAGATATCCACTTGATTGCTTTATTGTTTGTCTTCTGCAGGTAAGGATGCCGATCAGATAGCTGAAGCTGTTGTGGTGGTTTTCTTCTGTTAGTCCACAAATCCCTCGGGCATTTGGATGTTGATAGTTTCTCTGTCTTTCTGGTCTTTCCTGGATATTGACATATATTTTCTCATGATAACTTGATATGCTTCTGGTTTTGTATTATTTTCATTTGTCTTGGACAGCGTTGAATAAATCCATTTGACAAGTCAAGTGTTCTGACTGGAGAATATCAGTCCTTCCTAGAGAGTCTTCAGTCATCAGTGGCAAAGGCATTCCTATGCATTTTCTATATATCCTCTATGCAGCTTCTACAAGTTCTTGACACTTAGTAAATTACCCTAAGAGATCAAAACATTCTAATTGATAGTTTGGAGTTCAGCTGCTACAAATCTTACCATGAGGAGAGACCAGATTATGAAAGGATTCTTAACCAACAGAAAGAATTTATTACTATTGCAACTGCAATGTGAACAAATACCAGAATTACTTTGTGTTCACTGGTTCACATGCCTTTCAGACACCATTTTCCTTAGCTGAAAAAAGTTCTCCTCCTGTTACTGGCAGTACTAAATAAATATTTAAACCACTATTTGCATAATTGTTATGCTGGTGTCTCTTGAATTCCTCCTGTCAGCAGTGGAATACTATGTCCCACTACTAGTTCATATCATATCAGTTTGATTTAGTTACTTCTCTCTACTTCTTACTGGATTTCCAGGGCCCACCAGTGGAAAATAATATGGTTTTAGGTGAAATCAAGAAAAAAAAAATTTAAAAACAGCAATCAGGATTGCAAATTTACATTGAATTTCAGTTTATCTTGGATCTTCCCTTTAAATAAACACCTCTTTCAGGGAAATCACTGAATCACTGAATATTAAAGAAGATCAGGCATCAAATGGGAATACATTTAAATCTGAATCTTGATTATATGTTTTATTAAGGACATCTGCTGATTCTTCAGGCTAAATGCCTTCTGACTTCCCAGCAGTTTGTGTGTTGTAGTTATAAAAGAATCTTAAGTCTCTTCAGTGCAACTGCTGCAGAAGAAGAGTTGAAAAGAAGATTTCTAAGGATCAAGGGGCACATAAAATTTCTAATCTACCTCCAGCTGAGGCGGTGTGACAAAAAGTCCCCCTTTGAAGCAAATTGGGAATCTCCTTGGAAAAGGATGGAATGGGAGACTGGAAATGTGCTGGGTTTTTATTCATGTCTCAACTTCTGTTGAATGTCCTACCTCTTCAGGGTCACATCTTAAGTGTCATTAGCATGAGGCTGCCTATGTTTTTCTGAAGATAAACCCTAAGAAGACAAAACTAATCTGGAAAGCAAATAAATTTCTTTTGTGTTCTGTTCTTAGTGGAAGGGTTTGTGACTCTATTATATAGTAAATACTAAAAATTAGACTAATTCTTGTTTTTTTTTCACGAATCTGTTAAGAATTCCTAGCCTTTTGTTTTTCTTTGTAGTGCTTCAGTATTGAAATTAAAAGATAGTATGAGAAATAAGCTTTTCTTTTTTTCATAGAAATATTTTTAACATCATGAATGAAAAGTCATTATGAGAATGGAAAAGAATGAAAATGAGATGTGTACCAAATAGGTTAGAGAACAAATAAAGGCAGTCTAATTCCTGTTCTGAGGGTCTGATTTTTGATTTTTCTTCTGCTCTTTGATAGTACTGGCAGCCTGTAAGTGACAAATATTTCCAAAAAAGGGAAAAGTAAGTGTAGATCTGTGTTTTCTCAGGCAACAGGTTTCCTTTCCCCAGAAATATGTCAGAACTGGCATGGGAATCCATTATGCTATCTCTGAATTCTGTCCTTGCTAACATGGACCATTAATGGTTTTAGAATTTAAAGGTGTTTTCTTGGATATAAATTTTATCTGTCCTGTCTCCCTATTTCCCTCTCCTGGGGTTTCTTCCCAGCTGACCCAGAACAAGAGGACAAATGAGTAGCGGGGCTTCCTGCAAGAATCAAGAGGCATGGGGAACAAGTGACACAGCTGTTGGGGAGGAGGTGTTTGTGAGGCTTCATCCATGGTATGTTTTTTATACTTACCCAGCTCTGTGAATTCAAGTACCACCTAAAATCGGGGGCTTTTTGCTGTACAAACTAGGACTGAAGGCAAAAAATTACTAAGTCGCAATTCATTTTGAGGAATGAGAATAAAGGACTTACAGGTTCACAACTTGGTAACTTTGGCTTCTTGAAGAGATTTTCCTGTCAGACTGTGCCTGATGGTATTACAAGAGAGAGCAGTCCCTTACTGTCTAAATTGCAAGCAGGAACCTTTATAAAGCCATACTTTTCCCATCTTATTTGCATTTGTGAGATAGATTCAGCAGAATAGTTGCCAGAATTAGGAGGTGAAGGTGAAAGCCTCTGCAAAGTGTGAAGCAAATGAATCACCTTGATGGAGCTACATGTAATTTTACGCATTCTCTTTTCAAAATTTTGACTCTCCACTATTACTTTTCCCTTCTCCTTTTACTTGCTATTGGCTTTTATGACAAGGAATCTGGAAAATTCCTCCTCTCCCACACTTCTGCAGTACCACAAAATTAACTTTGCTGCATGTGAATATTTATTTCTATGTGGTCTTCATTTAAACTTAAATGGGAAGAAGTGAACAACAGTTTAAGCATGTGAATATCCAAAGCTGAAATGGAAATTACCAACCTACTATTTGTCAGGGATTGCTTTAAGCTTCCAACTCTGTTTTTTTTTTTAACCTTTTGGATGAGGATCTTCATAATTGATGGCAGTTAAGTTTGATTTGTTTGCAGTTTTGACAGTGAGATTAGGAGAAACGGTATTTTGGAAACAGGATAGTGGTGTTGTACTACAAATCTGTACTAATCTCTGTGTTTGAAGTAGAAACAAAAAACTTTGTAGAAGGTAGCCTTGATGATAGTGCATTACATTTTGTCAGTTTGAAAACAGCCTTTGAAAAATGCTGTTTCTGTTTAGTTACTACAAATTGCTGTACTACTAATAAAGAGGGTATCTGATGATGCTGTCCGTACAAAGACTTTATTAGCCTGGAATCTCCCTTGCTGAATATTTTTTTAAACTATGGGCATCTGGAATCAGAGTCTATATCAGATTAAGAATTAATCAGATTAAATTCAGATGTAGAAAATGTATTACTTAAATGTCAATATTTCAACAGTCTGTGTAAGGAGAAAGTAGCCTCTCTCCCAGGCAGAACAGGGATAGGCTGGATTTGGAAGCTAGGAGATAGGACATAAAGATTAAATTTTGTCTACTGTAGGTTGGAATAAGAAAATAAGCTGATGTTAAAAGAGGTGAGAAGTGTGATATGGCTAATAATTGCAGAAGGAAGGATAGAAGGAGGGGAAAAACAACAGAACAATACAAAGGCCAAGTTGAAGGTGATGGGGTGAGAATAAAAGTTCTAAATCAAGATTATTTGTGAGGTGAAGTAGTTTATAGCTGATTTTCTAGTCTCTGATTGCTGTCATCCTGCCTAGATACTCTCAGGAAAAATAAAAATAAAGTTTTTGTCTGTTACTTAAAGAAGTTTGCTATGCTCATATGGTGTCATCTTTTACTCTCTGTGAACAGGAAGGAGAATAGGAGCCTTGGTGACTTGATAGTGGTGGTAACTGGCTAAACAAATCCTTGTGACCTTCCTAGCAGAAGTGTTCAATGAGGGTTTAACTTTCAAAGGAAAATTATATTAAGCAATAAAAGAGATCACTTGAGATTAGTAGACAGTTAAGTAGCTGTGTTCACAGAAGGAAAAAGGCAATGGAGAAGAAAACAGAGGAGGTTTGTAATCAAAAGAGCAAATGTTGGACTGTTTCCAGAAGAAGGAGGCAAATGAAGGAATGTCTATATCTGATAATTAGTGAAAGAAGGCAGATTCATTTCTTGTTGCTGGCCAAGACAGTTGAGTCAAATTCTCCTGTCCATTGCTTGTAGTATGACTATTGCTCTTGTTCCTCATGTTATAGGTTTTCCATGGTTACTTCAGCACAAGGCAGCGTTGGCACCAGCCCTCAGTGGAAGGAGATTCAGTGGCCTTAAAACTCCTGGTGGCAGATGGGAAAGCAAATGGGTTTTGCTCCCCAGTGTTAACTGTGCTTCAGTTGGTGACATAGGGTGATAGGGAGGACACATGAGGTGGGGTGGAGAGTGATTTTTTCAGGATGCAATGATTTTTTGGTCTGTAGCACACACTGCTATGTATGTCTGCAGCCATATGTGCAGCTGGCTGAGTGGTTTGGGTTCCTGATACATTGGTTATCTTTATTTGTGGGGAAAGAGAAAAATCGGGGGAATCCAGTTCAGTCTGAAACTCATACAGTTCTAAATCAGCAAATAGGAAACACAGGGAATATCTGGCCTGGACACTGAGTGTATACCTGGTTCTATATTCTCATATCCTTGGGCAGGAAGGGATGAGTTCCAAACCTGAACTAAGTTTTCTGTTCATGGACACATAATCATGCTCATGTATGTTGTTACTAGCCTGCCTGACCAGCTTGGGACTGGAATGTTTTATGCTAAACCATGTGACCTGATTGTGCAGGCAGGCTTGTGATTCAGAGAAACAGCTGCAGTGTGAGTTCTCATACAAGAAAGCATACACAAAGCTAAGTTCATCTCTATATTAATCTATCCCTTCATACTTTGTGTGCAAAGCTATCATGCTACCATCTATAATAACACCATGAAAATGATTTCCATGTGTCCTTTTTTCCTCTGGAGTATGACTTTGTGTCTGTGTGTATGCCTGTGTGCAACTGTGTAAATATACCTTACTTCTTTCATGTTACGCATGTAGTGACTAACAGTGTGCTTGCTATTTTCTGCTTCTGGATCCAACAGGAGATTTATGCTTTCTTTTCTTTACTTTCTCCCCATTTTTTTTAACCAGGAACATTTTAATCAATATTTTTTTTCTTTTTCAGTAAAGGATTTAATGAGAAATTTCTACCACTTTTGCTATAGGATCAGCAGGAGGCAGCTATACCATAATCACTTTGAGCTCAATAAGGAGATCTTTACAGGCAACTTTGTTCTTATTTCTTAACGGGATTAAGAAGCTCAGCTCTTTAAATTCTTGCATATAACACTGACGTTTCGAGGGTGTGTTTGGACCAAGGAGTTCAAAGAGAAGGAATAGAAAAGAAAAGCCAATATGACTTTGTTTTTTACCTTGCTGCAGGAGCAGTTTGTGCAAATCGCCTATAAGCTTATTGACCTGAATCTTTGACTCCTTGTTTTCTCTGGATTTGGCTGGAGTGTAGACACTGATAGAGCACTGATAGAGGTGATTGCACAGCCCTCGGCTTTCCTTGGCACCAGACACCCCCCCTCCCTGTGCCTGACATTATCTTTCCCTGGCAATACTTCTGCTCTGCTGCAGCTCACATTCCTTTAAATTTTTTAGATTATTTTAATTCGTTGCATTTTATTTATGAAGACTTTCTGACTAAATGAAGGATACATTCATTCTTTTTGTTAATCCGAGACAGGAGAGTGCATGTATCTATTTTTATCTCCTAGGATAACTAGAATATGCATAAGAACTCAGAGCACTACTCCTTCCAAGAATGCAATAGTTACATCTTACTAACTTGGCTGCATGTTTGCGACACTGTTGGATTCTCATATTCCCCAGAGTAAGAGTTCTCTTACATTTATCTGTATCACATTCATCTGAAACAACTTTAGAAGATGAGGCCAGGGCATCTCTTCACTCTCTACAAGTACCTGACAGGAGGCTGTAGTGAGGTGGGGTTCAGTCTCTTCTGCCATGCCTGCAGTGAGAGGATGGGAGAAAATGGTCTTAAACTGAGACAGGGGAGATTCAGATTAAGATTAGATGTTAGAAAACCATTTTTCACTGTTAGGCATTAGAGTGGTGAGGCACTAGAATGGATTGCCCAGGGAGATGGTGGAGTCACCATCCCTGGAGGTGTTGAAGTGGTGTCTGGATCTGGCTCTGGGTGATGGGGTTTAGGGGTTACAGTGACAGTGCTGGGTGGACAGCTGGACCTGATGATCTTAAAGGTCCCTTCCAACCTTGATGATTCTGTGATTCTGATCTTCTGTACTTTTTGTCAGATGCTGAATATGGACGAAGAAAGGAAGGGGCTTCTCTGATAACAGCCTTTGAACAAGCAGGGTGAAAGGGGATCTTTTTCATCTGAACATCAGCATTTGCCTTGTGCTTTACCTCTTATGGTTTCTCATTATTTCCTGCTACTGGAGCTCAGAGGACCAGCTGTTTTCTTTCTAGAACGGAAAAGAGATATCTGAAAAGGCTGAAGTGATCTTTTTTTTTTTTTCCCACCATTCACTAGAGCATGTAAGGGCTTCCAAAACAAAAAGTACAAGGTTTTCTATTCTGTAATTTTTTTATTTACTGCTAACCCATGTTTAAACCTGTCAGGCCATATTTTCAGTCCTGCTTAGACCTATGTAAGTATTAACATCAACTTTATTTGGATAAAATTTGACCTAAGTTAAACAAGCTAACCCTTCTTCTAATCAGGACATTGAATAATTGGTCATCAAGCAGAAAATTGTATCTCAAAAAGAAACTAAAAATCTATTTTTCAAGAAATAAATACATAGATCCAAATAGAAACATTATTTTAACTGTACAGAATTAAAAAGTGCAAGGAACACTTAAACAGCTTACTCAACTTTAAGCAGGTTATCAAAGCAACTCCAGCCTTTTCAGTCAGCACATTTTGGTTTTCTCAAGAACAATGAAATTCTGAATTCTATCTCAGCTAGGGATATAATTCATGAAGGGATTATTTGGGTACAACAAGTACTGTAATGTCCTCTTTCTAGAAAGTCACAAAACTTGAACTTGGAATGACTTAAATTTGAGGTCAAATTTGACAGAATATGAATTGCAAATTAATAGGGATAATCTTCTTTAAAACATGGGATGCATAAATGACGAATTTCACCACATGTTCTTAGTTCAGGTGTACTCTACATCTGTTTCTAATTTTGTTTATAATGAAGGTCCATTTTGTCTCTTTCTTGTCTTATTTGGTGGCCCTGACACAAAAATTCTGCATGTTTGCAGAGTTCTAAGACATGGCTGAAAAAATTCTTGTCAACCCAGGCCTAAAAAGCAGACTTACTCACAGGTTGTGTACTATATGGGTATATTTGCAGTAATTTAACTCTGAAAGGATCAGTAAAAATAAATAAAGCAAGTGCCACAATTATGTCATCATTAGATAAATGTTGATAAGACAAATATTATTCCTGGATAGAGAAAAAAAAGCATGAATTTTTAACTGCTAAGTCTTTTTTGGGGTTTGACTCACAGAAGTCTGGTTTTGAAAACCAGAAGACTGGTTTTGAAATCATGTGTAATACAACATGTATATAGGAACACACCTGTGGTGATAGGGAATTGGTTGCTTTTGATATTGAACCATCTGAAAGGTTGATTATGTCAAATAAAAACATCCAGTTGTTTTCAACAAAGTAAATTAAGATTTCACTGTATAGGGAGAGGTACCTTTTGCTGCTGTTTATGTAGCCATATCTGGAAGTCACATAGAAACTGTATTTGTCTGTGATAATGATTTCAGCTGCAAAGTACAAAATGAGGTGTTCGTGGTTGGATGAAGAATTCTTACAGGAGATTGAATATTTCGGCAGTAGGGATGGAACAGAATTGTTATATAATTAAATTGAAAGATGAACATGCAGAAGAGCCTTCAAACTTAGAATTAGAAATTTGTTAGAATTTCTCTGAAGTAATCTCTGTGTTCTGCTTCAGGCTGGTTTAGAATCTCATGGATTGGTGATTTCCATTGAATTAATTTTTGAATTTTTTTTAGTAACAGTCTTTATTTGTGGCATGTAAATATCTTTTAAAATGTGCTTCTGCTGCTTTTCTAACCTCGTGCTTAGAGCTATGTAGCTTGAACCTCAGCCTAGTACTTGCATATATCTAATAGAGTTCTTGTATTTGAAGTTTTAATGGGGAAAGATTGAAAAGATGTTAGACTTTTTTTTACCTTTTTTAAAAATTGATAGAAGCTCTCAAGTAGCCAGTATATCTGAATGATGCTCATTTGTAGTTCAGGTCTTTAGAGTCTCTCCCTAAAAATTAGAATATATATATATGTGTGTGTGTGTGTGTGTGTACACATATATATATATATATGTATTTTAAATCCATTAATAAAAAGAAATTCAGGAATACAATTTAGAGAACACTTTCACTGTTCTGCAGGAAATACATTTGAATGAGTGATCCTTGTCTTGAAAGGACTTCAAAAGCAAACAGTGGCGATAATGAGAACATATCAAACATGTAGAGAAGAGGAAGGCCAGACTCAGTCTGGATGAATGTGCTGCACAGCAGTGTCTTATCCCAGGAGAAAAGTGCTGTAGCTGAAATGGTTGGAAATAATTGACACTGCTTTTTAACACGATCAGTGTGCTGAAATGTAATGTGTCAAGATGTCATTTTATTAAACAAAGTGGTGATTTTAATAGGAACCAAAATAGTTTCATACCACTATTTTGGAGAGCTAATAGCTAGCACATATGTGGGCACTTGCCAACACTTGAATATTCACAGACTGATCCTAAAAATTAGGGAAAGAGACAATGCATTGTTTCTGAGACTTGCTGGACAAATAATTCTAAGAGTGCAAATGGAAACATACAGTTATTTCAAATGAGGTTTATCCCAGGAGAAATTATGATTGTTAATCGGCATGACAGAAAACAATAATTGCTTGCAAAGAAGCAAAGTATTGAGGTGATTAATATAATCTGAAATAAAATGCAGTAGATTAACTTGTTCAAGTGCTGGTTTCTTTCAGGTACATTACCAAATCAATCATCTGAGGGCCAGAGTTTGCTCATACTTTCTGTATTTGTCAAGTAGGGTGTCTCAGTTGATTTTTATGGGCTTCACTGAAATTATTTCTGATATATATCAGATTAATTGATAACTGTCTGGTAGTGATAGCACCAGATCTCTTCTCTGTCTCTCTGTCTCTCTGTCCTTGCAAGGCTTGTAGAGTAAACCCATTTGCATGGCACTGCGCCCACTGTAGTTGTTTATCTTGTCCTCGTATCATTTGGCAAATATGAAAAAGTGTGGAAACATCCCTCCCATATATTTTAGTATCTTTATTCTCTACAGTTCTATTACCATTCCAAAAGCTTTTTTTTTGCATTATTTTATACCCAGAATGATTTATATCTGCAGAAACCTGTATTGCCACTACAATTACAGTTAAATATACGCATAAAATACTTTAAAAAAGAGATAATCCACAAGAAGATTAGTTAAGGCCTATTAGATGTCATTGGTATTCTTAAGAATAGTATGTGCTGCTAAAAAGTATGCTACATTGAATGAGTTAAGTATTTGTATTTTAAGTTGTATATGGTTTATTTCGAAGTTAGTGAGTATGGCTTTTGAAGAGAGGTTCCTGGCAACAATCCTCAGCTTACAGTGTGTTTCTTAGGATTCAAGAGGAGGATTATCAGTGTGTGTAAGCTCTGTTACTGGCTCTGTTACTGGTACTGCAGGCATTGAGATAAAGCAAATAACAAAGGGGAGTTTTTGATTGCTGATCTATAGTTTCTGAAGCTCTGGCATCTAGTTCGTATGTGCAGTCTCAGAATCCTTGTTTGGTTGGATCTAGCATTACTGCTGCTGTGGGCTGTGGCAGAAAGGAGCAGGCATCCTCCCCCGTCACAGCCAGTCACGTGGGTCTGTCACCATCCATGAGGCTGTGTCCTTGCCAGATGAAAGTCTACTGTGAGCAACTCCCCAAGTCTTTGCATTGCATCTCTTTTCTCTTTTGGCAATACAGAGTGCTACAGGCTTTGCAGCAATTTATTCCTGTACTGATTTATTATAATTGAGAAGTGATGTTTCACTCTGAACAGCTGCATGAGGATGTTAACAATTTGAGTTTACATTTATGCTGCCAGAAGAAGGGAAAACAAACTGAATTTGAAACTTTTATTGTTCTCTCACTATAATAGAAGCTGCTGTGTGCTTTTTGTGACTGGTACAGTCCTTCACCCAAAGCTATTTTGTCTGATGATAAAACCATGAGTGTATGAAGCTTGCACGTTTTTCATCTCTTTTATGACCTTATCTTTTGTGAGCGGCTCCTGTGAAGGTATCCTAACTATAGGAAGCACCTGGTAAACATACATGATATCTATGCCGTGATAAGCAGTTGTGAACAAGAAAGTAGATCTGTCAGTTCTGAACTGCTCATTGTTAAAAATACTTTGTTGATTTAGCTGATTGCAAAATACATTATAGTGTGCCTAACAGCTGCTATAACCTTCTTAGTTAAGAAAGTTCAATAGTTATACTGTACGAGACTTTCTGTAAGAGCCTAGTACTGATAGGAACAACATGGATTAAAACAGCAGGATTGAGAAGAACTGCTAACCCATGTGCTTCTATAAAATACCACAACTACTTGTGGTACAAGCTGATTAAGTACAAATTGGGAAGTCTTTAATTTGTTAAAAAGATTAAAGTGAAATTACTTGTTAATATTCAAGTCTCTCTTTTCCTACTTGTCAGTGTTGTCAGAGAAGTTGGAGTTCTCTCTCTCGTCCTTCTGGTAATATGTCTCTTTTACAGTCTTCAGATCTCCTGACCAACTTTACCACCTTGAATTACAGTGAATTATCTATTGGATAAACATTAGGCTATTTAAACCACATTAAAAAAACTTGAACTGTTTTTGAATGCTGTCAAGATGAAGGTCAAGATGAAAATTCTATCCACATTACATATTGAAGTTATTTGAATAAGATTTTTTTTCCTCTTAGTTAAGTAGTATTTTGTGTATTCAGCATTTCAGCGTAAGTCAGAGATTTGTTTCCCCCAACTTTAGCTGACTAAAGATAGGTTCCTAGTCTAAGCTGTGTGTTTAAGAGGATGAGTCATTTGAGCTCTCTCAGACACCAGGAGGGGTCTTATATCTCAGGCATCCTAGAATAGGATAAATCACTCAGGAGGTTTCTTTCTTCCCTGCCTATGGGAGTGTCTACATAAGTAGTCTGGACTAGCTTAACTTTCAGGCATCTAAGGTTAGAGGTGATGAGTTCTGCCAAAAGTGTAACTTAAATACCAAGTATAGAGAAGTACTGGAAATTCCAGTAGATTTACTTGACTCATGACTGAACATAGTTGATGGTATTATATGTGCTTACTCATTAAAGCATTTTTTTATGCAATGGTCATTTAAAGGACAAAATTCACTTACCAGGCTTGGTTGCTAAGAAGAAACTGCTTGAACATGCTTAAACAGGAGCAGGTTTTGGCTCATTTTAGAGTATTTACACCACTCTTTGATGTTGATGGGAAAAAGTTATTTATCCTTTAACTTAACTACAAAGTATAATTGGGCAGCAAAGTAAAGAAAACGTGTGAGAAAACCCAAAATAATGGGATTAGAAAGGAATCAACAAGTTAGTAGGAAATGGGTTGCATATATAGGCAAAAAGGATTTGATTGGACTTGGAAGAAATAAATAATTAATTTCCTGGATCCACTTAATGTGTATACCTGTAAATTGAAGAAAAATGTAATCAGTTGGAAAATAAATATAAAAAATAGTCTTGTTGAGGGACTGAAAAGTAGTCAGTGACTGAACAGAAAGAGTAAACAATGGAAAGAAAATAAATTCTGAAAGGAAATAAACTCCTTTGTGCTAAACAAATGTTAGCTGCTAAAATAGCTTTAAGTATGGGGAAAGAAAAAAGCTTTGTTATCAGCTCTTCTGCTAAGCCTCCTTTTGGGTTTTTAAAGTTGCAGTGTCTCCAGCACCAAATGGATTGTCTTGGTTGCACATTTCAATCTGACATTGATGCTCAGCTGAGCCTGGGATAGACTTCACTCCCTGGTGGACTTGGAAATTGACAGTAATGTACCATTTCTTGGTTTCACTAGCAGATTGGAGTAGCTTGGGGGAACAGGAGAAATCAGTGTGGTGATATTTCAGGTGTGTAATGCATGCATTTAGTAGTTGGGAATAATAGAAAATATCAATGAAAATAGTTGAGAAGACTTCTAGATGCAAAGTTTTCCTTAATGTAAATTCTACACATTTAACCTACTCTATTTGCACAAGACATGCATCAATTCATTAAAACCTGACTGTGAAAACCATGTAACACTGTACTTCATGAAACACTGAAAAAGCAAGTTAATGGAAATTTACGTAGTCTACTAACATACATTTTCAGATTTTTCCTCATCTCCCAGATATTTAATTACTGTGTACTATAGTTTTTGTACCTTAGCTGTTGTTCTGTCCTTTTGCTTTTCAGCCCAATCTTTTCACTCTTTCCACTTTTAATGCTAATAGTTTCATTTGTTTATGTTCTGGTTAGTTGCACTGGCTAGAAGAATACTGAAATTTGCAAGCTAACGCCAGGTTGGCATATATTATAACCTGGAAGAGCATAGTATTTTGGAGGTTCAATTGTCCAATTATCTGTGCTTCTTTTCTGTCTAAAAGAATTACTATTTCTAGATTTTGCTGTTATTGTCCTGATTTAGTACATACAGCTCTGTTACATACAGTGGAAGAAAAATATTTGCATTCTCTACAAGGAACATTCTAAGAACTGTCTGTGTTGGTTATACATCTTGAGTTAGAAAACAAGAATTGTCCTTGCTGTGAATTGCTTTCCAACATTTTCAAGAAAACTGGCATTGATCATGTCAGGTCTGAACTTAGGAAAAATTTTTTTGTCTCCACTGAAGACAAAAAAGCTGCTTTAAGTTGCTATAGAAAATATAGAAAATAGAGAATATAGAAAAATGAAGGTAAAATGGTCAAATAGGTTCTTCAGTCTACCCAAAGAAAGCAGATGTCTGATTACTACAAAGTAACTATACAAATGCTAATTCAAATAGGCCAGTTGCTTAAAAACAAATAATTGCTAAAACTGCTTAGCAGAAACTTGATAGCTTTTTCAGCACATGAGGATATTTAGGACTTTCTTCTGAAAGATAACTTCAGATTGAACTGAAGCATGTGAACTTCAAATGCCTGGCTACCGTTACACAGTCAATTTAACACAAAAATGATACTCGATATTTGTGTTGTATTCAAGTTTTATTTTACACAATACAAGTGCGTATGAATATTCTGGACTATGTTTTTAGTACCACAAGTTCACTGAACTGTAGTTTTGTAATCAAACTCTGGAGTGATTATAGTATTGTGTTTGTGTGAGTAGTGGTTTATCAGGCTCTTAGACTTCATATTTGAAAAACTGTGTTTTATGAATGCAAGGAAGAATGTATTATTATGAGACTTTACATGTGCACATGAAGTTAATACTTTATAGTGTTTGTATATAATCATGTACTTGAAAGCTCTGGGTCACAATCTTATCTGGTATAAATATAGCTCCAGTGATAACGTATGGGGATCTGGCATAGTTTCTTGTAATCACATTTCTTTACCTATGTTGCTAATTAAAGCATTTGTTATCATGAGTGGGGAAAAAATTACAAGTTACTGCTTAATTGCTGTGCTTTTTGCTCCTTCTTGGTCTCCTGTTGTTAAATCAACAAAGGGTCTGATTTTTCAGTTTGTAAGATACACAGCATTTGTTTTTCTACTGCTATCACTTTTCTGGGAGATCATTTTTTAAAAAGTGTCCTTCAAGTTTGATAAAAAAATTAAATCATAACCAGTCCTATTTGACTGAAGTAGTTAATTTAGTAGATTTTTTCTTTCAGTTCTTAGTGTCTTCCTATGCATGAGTTTCTTGGGTAGGTTAGTGTTAAAAAAACCCAAACAACCAAACAAATCTACAAATGAGTAAATTCCAAACCTGGAAAAGCCTTTAGAGATGTCACTTAATGTGTTACTATGGCCAGAGTGTTTTGTGTTAATACCCTCATCTTCAATGTAGTTTTCATAGTGCTTATTTCAAAGTATTTTGGCATGGAGCTTGCCTAGTGTATTTTTTTACCTGAAATAACTTCCCTTTCAACAAGCAGTTCTTCAAATAGAAATTAAATGGTCATCTCTAAACATTTAACCTTATCATAATTTTCTGTGTCCTGTATATGACCTGGTTAAGAATAGTAACAGAAGGCAGACAGACATTTTCAGGTACTTCTGGATGGTAAAAATCCAAAAATTCATCAGAAATGTAGCATTTCTTTAAATAAAGCTTGACAGGGAGAAAAGTACTTTAGGAACCTGCTGGTACATTATGATTTTAAGGGCAAATTCCTTAAATGCTGAAATACCATGGATTAGCTTTTCACTAGTTTTGTGAAAAAGCAAAATATTTAGTGAACCATATTTTTGTTCTGAGTGTCATTTATTTGCAGTGCATAAGAAACATTCAAGTGTCAATTCAAGAAAATAGAAAATCCACAGCTGAAAGCAGTTGTTCCTGTTCGTGAGCTGATTTCTTTCTCTCCTTTGTACCTAC
The DNA here is from genome assembly GCF_901933205.1 of Camarhynchus parvulus. NCBI lineage: Eukaryota > Metazoa > Chordata > Aves > Passeriformes > Thraupidae > Camarhynchus > Camarhynchus parvulus. The sequence continues at coordinate 132,652,042 of NC_044572.1, forward strand.
AGACTCAGTGACTTTATGTGCTTTGTTTTACAGAATTAGGTGCAAGTTGAGATTCTGTTTTTTAACCATATGGAGTAAACACTGTTTTCCAAGACTTTCTCTCCGTGGAACTGGAAGTACTGGATACTCAGGGCTTCTTTGAGTTAGTGGGAGCTCACAAGTGTTTACATATCTAATATTTTTTTTCATTTTCTCTCTGTTTATAGACATGCATATGTTTTCACTTAGGCCTATAAGCAGTTTGGATATTACAGGAGCTTTGCTTTAAAGTCACTGTTGGAATATGTCAGTACTGTATTTTTTGATGGTTTTTCAGGCAGTGAAGAAGGCATCCAGGAGGCAGCAGAATCTGATGGTGATGCAAGGTCAGAGAAACCAGGGCAGCTTGCTGTGGAGACTGAAGACTGGGATGGGCCAGGTAGGGAGAAACAACTGAAAGCCAAGAAAAATTTTTTGAAGTAGACTTCAATATTTGTTAATTTCATTATTTTAGTAGATTGTTGTGCTTTGCATTTATTTTTAACGAACTGCCTCTTTTATGATCCTTTGGGTTCCGGATATCAACAGGTAAGTACTAAGATGACATACTTGTGTTAAAAAAAATGGCTTTTGTTACACCATTTTGTAAAATGTTCAACATAAAATGTCTTATGTACTTGTTTGACGTAAAGGAAAATTTTCTTGCTGCTTAGAATTTTAGTATTAAAATTTCTCAGTAAGTTCTTTCTTCCGTGATTGAATTAAGGGAAAAGCGCTTCTGCTCTGTTTTCTGAGGTCAGAAGGTCTCTTCTCAAGATTTGTGCCAACATTTAGCAACATGTTTAGCTTAACAAATAGATATGATGTCTACTAACATTTCAAGGAGCTTTTTTTACCTGTTTGAGCCTGATAGAAATCATTTAGCACACCTGGTCATTGGTTTCAGTGGAAAGAGAAACTCAGAGTGCATTCAATGAAGCGTTAGAACTTCACATTAAAACAGTAATTCAAGGTAACATTTTCTGCTATGTAAGTGAAGATGGTGCAAGCATAACATTGCTAAGATGTAATGGTAATGTGGCAATACTTTCAAGTATCTGTTCAATATAAATATGTAAAACCTCTCTTGTACTGTAAAAGTACCTAAGGCAAAGGGGTAAATTGTATTTCTCAATTAGGCAATTCTGCAGTTGAATGCAGTGTTTTCATGGGCATGGACTTGGGAATAGGCCTTAAAAATCCATTATATTGACCATAATTTAATAAAACTGTTGCAAAATGTGGATCTGAAGCCAAACACGCTCTAGCAATAGCTGTATCTCTTATGGAAATTTTCTCTCAAAAGGATGAGCACATCAGAAGAGAGTTCCAGAACCATTCTATCAATAATTTATAATGCAATAATAATATTTCATTAGAAAAATTCCTATATTTCAATCACATTTTCATCCTTGCTTGATTTTGCAAATTACTGTATGCTCTTCATGAAGACAAGAACAAAACTAATGGCAATTTTCTGAAACCAGTAGCTGGAAAATACAATGCAAACAAAAATGAAGACATAGTATATCTAATTATTATGATATAATTTAAAATATTTTTCATGATAATACACAAAGAACTTGATATTCTATATAAAGCACTAATGGTGTTATATGAAAACAAGGTTTAGTATCACTCTACTGTACATGTAAAATAATGCAAAATATACATGTGGATGTAGCAGAATGGCCTTTTCTAGCTGCATAGCAGATTTAAAGGCTGTCAGTATTTACCATATGGCTTATTTTTAATTTCATTATAAATTAAGTCTATCTGAAATTTGTAATTTTTTTTTGCATGTTTTTGTGTATTTCAGCATATTTGAATGTGCATTTTGTGGCCTTTTACTGTTTTTTGTATTTGCTGACTTATTCAGAAGTTTCTGAGATCTTTTCTGACACTGTGGAGCAAAAGGAGATCTTTTCATTTTATTGGGAAAAAATTCAGTTAAACTGCAGGATGAGTGTACTTCTTGTAATATTTATTGATAGTTTTGACATGAGATAAGACAGAAATCAAAGCTGAATGTAGAAAAATTTCTTTTGACTTCTGAAAACTGATGACCACTTGATATAGATGTATCAGCATCTATATTTTATTTAAATATTGATTCTTTACAAGGGTATAATACATATGAAAAAGTAATGGATATATACCACATACCATACTCTATGTCACGCATTAAATGAAGCTGGTTACTATTGACATGGAAAAAGAAGCAATCAGTGGAGGATCATCTTCAACCATGCAGTACAACGATAACATCTTCAAGTGTTTTGGAAAAAAAACAAAAAAACAAAGCATGAAATATTTTGCTTATTTAGGAATTTATTTTAGTGCAGCACAAACCGAGCCATCAAAAACTTTGATTCAGAAAATTTACCAACTGTCAGTAGAGGCACAACCTCAAAGGGCAGATGATGATGAATTCTTTGTTATCTGAGCTGCCTCTGGTCTCCTCAGCTTCTCTGGTAAGGAAAGTTCCATCTCTGAGAGGTGGAGCCTCTCAGAATCCAACAACTGTGTTCTGCATGATACAAGTTGCTGTCAACTGATAATGTGAACTGTGACAACTCAGGAATTTATATAAATAGTAGAGCTGTTTTGTTATTTTAATATTTTATGTCTTTTTTTAGCACTAAGGGAACATAGTGTGACTTTCAGAGCCAGTACTTGTCAGGAACTGAAAAATTAAACTTCTGGCATTAATTAGAGTTTTATTTTGTTTGAAAATTTGCATTATCCACGTGCATTCTTAAGTCTTTTCAATTAGAATTTTTTTTGAAAAAACAGTCTAAAGTTAAATGTGCTGTAGGTTCAAAGAATTTCTGCTGAAGCAATATTTCAGATCAGACTCCTGTGACCTTCATTGACCATCAAGGAATTTCAGGGACAGTGCATACTCTGTGTAGCCACTTTTTCAATTTTCAACTTTTTTTCAACTACCCTCAGTTTTCACTGTTATTATTTTTAATTTTTAAAAATTCCTGTTCTGTGAAACTGCTGTGAAATAATGGAAACTTAGGTCAATAGGCTGTCTGTGAACCCACAGTGAAGGGCCTGATCCTTTTTCTGTTATAGCCAACAGCGAAAGTCCAAGGAATAGAAAGTATGAACAGCAAGACTGGGTTTAAATGCATTTTATGTAAAAATATTTAGTTTTAAAATGTGAAAGCAGAGGTGATTTTATGGTCTTATGTCTGCTGTTTGCCTTGGTACATGGAGTTACATAGTTCTGTGCTTTGTATTATTGTTAGGATGTCAGTGCATGTGAGGTCAGTGCTTTAAGACATAGCAAACAGAAAGATCTTCTACATGGGTTCTGCAGATCACCCATCATATTAGAGAATATGATCATTCTGGTTTCTACTGAATGTATGTTTCATGCTTCCATAGCAGAACTTCCTTAAACTCTCTTAACATTTTAGATACTGGGCACCTCAATTAAAATTGAGCCAAGTATAAGGAAATTATATATTCAATGGCATCTTGAAAAATAAATTGTTTATAGATTTGGAAATGAATGCTTTTTTACCATTATTCAGTGTCATGCTTGCAGTGGTGGATACAAGTTCAGTCCACCGTACTTGTATTTGTAAGAGACAGCAGAAATGAACTCCATCAAAAAGGAGAAAAAGTTTGAATTCAGAAGTATCAATTATAACTTGGAAGAGTTTAAGAACAATTTTTAGACTTTCCAAAAGCTAAAATAAAAATGAAGGCAATGTTGATATTGCCTAGAAGGTAATATCCAGAAAAATCCAAGTGGATGTAACCAGATGCTAGGAGCTATAATCTAAGGCTAAAAGGAAAAAAAAAAAAGAAGAAAGGAAAAAAAAACCCTAAAAATCTATCAGTAGCTTCATTAATAACAGTAAGATGACATTTTAAAATGTGGTAAGAAAAAAATAATTAGAAAATTGGTATTGATCTATTATAAGTCATGACTCAATAGTTAGAGGGGACAGGTAAAAAGGTAATTATTTCTAGTCTGCTTAAAACATCTATGCTAGAAAGCTTATTTGACTGTATGTGATGTCTGTACTTCTGTACTAGTTAATTTAAGCAGTCTGATGGTTTGAATTTAACTTTTTTAGGAGATAGATGACCCAGCACTAGTGATCAACTTCAGTTCATAAAAGTTTTGATATGATTTCTCAAATGTGTTCAAAACCAGTAAAAGTTGGTGTGTGTAGTGACAGACCTGTCCACATTGCAGTGGTCTCACTGGAAATAAAGGTATAAGTACTGTAAGATGCTTTTATTAAGAGGGGTTTATTAATAATTCCAATCTGTATAGGTTTATAGAAAAAAATATGTCCTGTAAAACCAACATAATATGTAATGTGAGCTAAAGTATATGTAGTTTTTTTCAGTATGCTTTAAATTTTTAAAATGCAGAATAATGGGTAGATATTGCTATTGGCAGACCTAAATAACTTGCTATGTTAGCTGCAGAAATATTTTGGTTTCAGAGTAATTAAATATAAAGTTATGAGCTTATGAGAAGGTAAATAAATATTTTCATAGAATTGTTACAGTTGTAAAGGACCTGTAGGAGCATCAGAAAGCAGGGTCTCTGAAAAAGTCTTAAGATTCAGTGAACTGGGGTTGAGCCCAAAGAGAGAGTCATGGCTAAAGGGTGTTTTTGGCTTCTCAGATTGCTTTGCTTGTCTGGTCAGCAGTCTTGTTTGATGCTGAAACAGGGCTCTGTGTCCTGTGGTCACACTTAAAGAATGATGTTAATATTTGTTAAAGGTTTAGATAAGAGCCACTAGAAAGTTGAAAAGCTGGTATTATGGAAAAGTCTAGGTCCTTTCCCTATTTATTTTATCAAAGATATATTAAAGTTATATTAAAGGGCAATCTGATTGCAAACTACTTTAAATTCAGAGTGGAAATCTGATAACAATGGGCACCTCTTTCTTGCAAAGTATCAGAGGATTAAATGGATGTTGAAGCTCCAAAGTTTCAGACACAAAGAATGGATTTTAGTGCTTAAAAAGTCATTATTGAAACATTTTATGAAAAGTCACTTATCTGTCATTAGTAATATTTGCATTCAGGATGAGATACTTTCCTAAAGAACATGATCAAGTTCTGTGGCAAACACTGGACTTTAAAAATGAGATAGATTTCACTGGGGTGGAAATTAGACTGTCTGACCATGATAGTTCCTTGTAACTAAAATGCAATTAATAAATGAGAATGCTGTCTATTGCTTTTATAAATACTGTACTATTTGAGTGCATTTATAATGAATGAGTACAAGCAGGCTTCATATAAGCTATAACCAATTTTTGTTTCTTCAGTGACTGTTTACTAAAACTATGTAAAAAATGATAACTTCTTTGTGCTTTTCTCTATTCTGTAATTCTCAATTACTCTGTAGTGATGAAACAAAACAACAGAGTTGAAGACAACATATACCAATTCTGTAATATACAAGGGAATGTTTTTTCCCTGTTGGCAGATGGGACACAATTTTCTAGTACTGACTAAGCCAAAAAGTTTTTCCAAATCCAGTGCACCATCCTGTGCACTCCATTCTTTTGACTTTCTTCCTGCAATTCCAACAAGGAGTACTTCAGCCATCAGTGAAGTTGTATCTGGCTTTTAAGGCAGAGAAACATTGTTACCAGTTGAGGAACTAAATATAGGGCATTTCCAATGGTGAAATTGTTGCCATTCACAAAAGTCTTGGTTCTGAGGAAGAACTGTATCTCTTTCTTCTTAAGTCCCGTGCACTACACTAGACTGTCCTTATTTCTTATGTGAGCTGTTACTTTTATAGTCATAAGGGTGCCTGGCTTTCTTATGGGCTTATCGGAATGAGCTGATTTTGTCAATTGGATAGCTTGAAAGTCAGTCTCTGAAGTTCTTTTGAATTGTACCTGAATTCTGCTTAGAATGTAAGAAAATGTGATTTGTCCACATTTCCAAAATGTTAAAAAAAAACCCAAATGAAAAAAAACCCTACCACGCAATGTAAAAAACCTAAAACTCTTATTAGCAGTTCATGGTGATTTTTTTCAGGTATTGTTTGCCTTCATCTCCACATAAAGGGAAAGTTTTCCCAAAGATAAAGTGTAAAAATGTAAAAAAAGTTTAAAATTGTAAAAGTGTAAAAGTGGAAAATTCTGCCTCCAGTAATTCGTTAGGATTTTGGCTATTGACAGTAGTAAATCAGAATGAAGTTGCAACTCGTGTTACTCATTTCAGCAGACTCATCATCACTCATACACATGTATCAGAGAACTGTTGAAAAAAGAACTAAGCATAGTTAAATATAGCACATTATAGTTTCCTTTAATTACTCTTACAAGTTGGTGTTTTTCTTAAAATGTATTTTCTTAAAATGAAATTTTAAGAAAATAATTATGAAATTATCAAATTTTAAGAAAAATGGCATGCTGGAAATAAAATAGCACTTCAAAATGATGTAACATTGAGCTATGCTGCTGTTAATATTCAATAAAAGATAGAAACAGGCTTTCATACAAATTCTGGTGTATTGCTTCAGTGAGTTGTAGATCAGAAAATTGTAGTGAACACTGGGTGTGCCAGATTCACATTTTTACCTGCTATAAAAGGTACTTAGAAAAGCTCTTCTGTGTAGATTTTTTTGTAACGATTCATAAGAATAATTGCAAATATGTGTTGATTGTTGGGTCCACTCTGCATTATTTAGTAATACTATAGAAAGTTTGGGTTACAAAGCAAAGCTGTATAATATAGAGTGGAATGGTTGGCAGACCACTGCAAGATGGAAATAGACATTAATGATAGCCTTCCCCCTCCCCCCCTTTTTTACTTCTTTTTCTTATTTTCTTTTCTTTTTCTTTCTTTTTTTTTTTTTTCTTTTTAAACCAGTCCTAAGAAGGACTTGGAGATTACTGTCCTGATTTTGTTTCCTTTTTGATTGGGGAAATGTGGTAGATTTAAGATCTTGGAAATGCTATTTGATGTAAATTAACAAAAATCCATGAAACATAGTTAACCATAGATATAGTCTGACAGTAAGAAGAATATTGTGAAGAAGCAGAGGAAATCATAGAACGACTGTGTGTTACTCTGACAGTGAATCGGTATTATCTCTGCTATCAGATAATGCAGTTATCATTAATTTTCACATTTGCATTTCAATCTTTGGAAGGAAATGACTCTTGCCGGATGAAGATAAGAGCTCTGTACCACTATAATGAACCATCATTTTATCCCGATGCTTTGTATCCGTATGAAAATGAGGCTGGGTGGTGTGGTATGTGAGGAGGCGGTGGGGGGGGGGCGTGGGGGGTCGCAGAAACATTATAACAAAGTGTCAAAAATCACCACAGACTTTTGGAACCCTTAATGAAACAAGAGGCAGTCTAAATAAATCTTCTGTAGTGAAGTGGATACTGGATTAAAAGCAGAGAGCTGGGCTCCCAGGCTCCAGGGGTTGGGAGGGAACCTTGTTGAAGCAGGGAAGGATTTCTGTGGATTTTGATCTGGTTTCCATCAACAATTTGGAACTAGGAGCAGGCCATTTGGCCATAAAATAACAAAAGTAAGGGTCTAAGAGTCATTGAGTTAACCTTTGCACTGCAGGTCTTGTTTTGACACTTAAATTCTGTTAAGGAAGGTGCAAATGCTCGTGGATTGCTGTCTTGTAGTTTGGATTATGGTACAGAGCTGTTTTAAGCAGTTACCACACCTGTGCATTAAATGCAGGATTTTAAATAATTATCAGTTTTGTATATAGAATTTATCCAAGTCTTCAAGGACTGTAGTCTTCCTAGTTCTTTTTCATGCGTGGCCCTGATTTGTGTTGCTTACCTGAAACTTGATCTGCACACGTCTGCATCAGTCCATTTTAGGCCTGATTGACCAATATCAGTGTTACTGAAATATACTTCCTCTATGTTCAACTTGTTTAACCTTTATGATGTAGTTTATACTTAGTCTGTAACTTACAGACCTCACCATATATAATTTATACTCACTGCCAAATGTCTTCTAAAAACAGGAACTCCTGAGGTTTGCCCTGCTGCCCCATTTTTTATAACAAAAGCTGAGTTTCTTAGATGATGAAATGATTATAAGAGCTGGCATTTTAATATGTGATGTTTAAAAAGTAATTTTTAGTGTGCAACCTGGCACCATTATAGGAGCATGAAGATGTCAATCTTGCTGTGACCAGCTGGGATTGAATGAATTATTCTGTTGGCTGTAGCAGCTGCTTCCTCTTGCAGACCCTTCTCTGGGTCTCACTTCTCTCTTCTTACATGATGAGAGTCTGCTTCATAATGAGAAGATGCAGGTCTAAGAAGTTGAAGGAAAAATATCCTGTGTTAATACATTCAGTAGTGACAGAAGTGGAATAGTAAATAAGTTACAATATTGCCTGTCTTGATTTTGATTGAGGCCAGCAGTCACTCTTCCCAAGTAGATCCCAAAGTGCACAAGCTGTAGCATTGCAGGGAACATTCTCCAGAGGTAGTTTGTGTGCTGACACCTGATTAAAGGCTAAGGAAGCCCCCAGCACATAAACATGGCTGTGCTTGGCCTCCATGCCCAGAGCTGTTCTTTGCCATGTGTAATGAAGCTTTTATTTATGTCTGACATGCTTAGTGCAGAGGTTCCCTGTTCAAGGCAGTTGATACTGTTGGTGGACTGCTCCCTGTATGGGCCTGAAGGATGAGAATGTGGGAGTGGCAGGGTGAATTCGCATGGAAATAGCAGCCAAACCTTCACTGTCATCTTTCCCATAAAAAGTTTTGACTTTTCTAGGAGCAAGGCTGTTGTATGACCTACACTGCTCATGTGTAATAGATGGGGAGAAGTTTTACTTATGGCCACACCTGACAAAAGGGAATTCTGCCCTTTAGCCAGAAATAGTAGTCAGTAAGGCTTTAAGAGAAATTTGAGGTGTAATATAATTACTCTAAATTCATAAGAATAGGCAGTAATAAATTTTGAAAACTAAGACATATTTCTTGTTATGGTGTCACTTCCTGTGGTGATTCTGTAGCATCACTTTCATGATGCAGGGTGCAAATATTGTAGGATTCTCTAAACCTGGTGACATGGATTATCTCATCTGACTTGCAGCATAAAATATCAAAAACCAGTGACTTCATCCCTGAATACTGGAGCTCTTGTCAAGCATTCCAGCTGTTTTGTCAGTTGGAATGCCATTTCCTTATCACTGTATTATTAACATAATATTCTATATGATACGGATTGTATAATTGATGTTATTAATATATTACTGTTATTGTTTGCATATATATGTGAATTTAAATTTAATTTCCAAATCAGTTGCTATAGAAATGAGCCTAGTTTAGAAGTAACATCTTGCATATACATTTCACATGTGGAGAACTTCAATTTTATTTAAACAATTAGCCTTTTAGAATATTTTCAAACTCAGAACTTCATTTCTATCCATGTCAAAATGCTTCAGAAAAGTGAAACTGCCTAGAACCTTCAAATCTATTCATTGGTTTTTTTAATGGCATTCCATTCATTTACTATTTCTGGTTTGTTATTTGTCCATTTGTGAAATATTTATTTGACATAGCAATGTTTTTGATTTTCAGTGTATTAGGTGTAAATTGTTCTTTGGACACCATCTTGATCCTCAGGTGGGCGAGTTTCTGCATCAAGGCCATGGCTTAGAAGTGGCAGTCCCTAATTTAGTGCCCCTCCCTCTCCAACGCTCGCTCTTCTCCCCCTCCAGTGGGAGATACAAAAGGCAGAGATTATGGGTTGAGTAAAAACTAGTAGAAACAGCAATGGGATTAAAAAAATGAACAGTTCCAGTGACAATCCTAGTAATAGTGTATATAAGAGAGGGTGTTTTACATGGAAAATGCTCATCAATGTAACACAACACTGAGCCAAAGAACAAAATGACTGGCACACCTTCCATGTTCCACCTTTTCTTCCCAACCACAAGCCATGTCCCTCCCTCCTGGAGGTGAGGATCCTTTGCTTCCCCCTCCCTCCCAGTGATGATGTGTGTGGTATAGAATAACAACATGGACATGCACACACGGCTCCAGACTGCAAAATTAACCCTGTCCTTGGCCAAAACCAGGACAAGTAAGTAGGCTTGAAAATGATCTGGTGTCTTCCTAATTTTTTTGTACTCCTGTACACCCAGCGCGAGAACATTGGCCTGATTTGTAAAAGTTCTTGAACTTTGAATGAAAGGTGATACATATTTGAAATGTATTCTATTTTGATTGGCATTTATGTTTCAAGCACAAAAGACATCTTGTTCTCTGAAAAAAGTTGATAGCTGGGAAAGTCATGTGCAAGGGAAGAATCATCAGATTCACTAGGTACTTTGGACATGATACACTACATAGAGGATATTATATAAAGTACAAATCCCTGTAGGTCACACAGTGAAGGACTCCTGTGAAATTCTGCAGGGAATCAATGAACATCTGCATTACAATACATTGTTTCCTGTCGTTCCATACACCAAGGGACCTGCAGAGACTGGCAGAAAGCTTTGCACTTTTCAGCTGTCTTCACTGTAGTTTGGCCATAAAGGCAATGTTACACCCTGGAAGTGGCAGAGGACTGTCTGGTTCTGGAAGCAGATTGGGTGAGAATCAAAAGGAATATGTAATCAGTCCACAAGTATTTTGTTCTTTGTTGTGTTTTTCCTGTTAATTCAGCTAAGATTATTGCATTCAGAATACTGCATGACAACACTGCCTTGAACAACTGAAGAATGGATATGTTTGTATATTGAACCGTATGCACAGCACAGCATTATTTAATGCACTTAAGGCGTAGTCCAGTAGTTGGATGCAAATACCTACTGAGAGAAGCTAGTGACTTTATTTCTTAAATAAACGAATTCTGTGTTCAGCAGTTCGTTGAAGAAAATATTTTGATTTTCAAATTACAGTGTCCTTCTAAACCTTCAAAAGCCACTTTATTTACTCTCTCTAAAGACATCATAAGATAAATGTTGGAGTAATGTAAATAAAACAACAAAAAAATTATCACCAGGAACCATTGTACCTCCTTTCAAAAGAACTAACTTTTGCTGAGAGTAAAAAATTTAATGTTACATGTGATACTGTAGTTACTCTCAAAATTGCACAGTTCAGGATGGTTCAGAGTGAGGAGAGGAAACTGGGTGTTATGGTCATGGAACTGGAAGTAAGGGCAAAGTCCTCTCTCAATTCTGACCTTGACTTTCTGTGTTTAGCTCAGTGAGACCAGCTTAGCACACATTTGGGTTTAGGTTTAATTGCCACATTTCATTTTTAGGGTGCTTTACCATTGCATTCTCAAAAGTAGGATATGAAATGAACAGCAGATCTTATTTTCACTCCTTGATTTAGGCTTCAGACAAGGATATGTGCAAATGGTTTTTGTAAAGTGCAGTAGTGGTCATCATACAGAAATGCTGCAGTAAACTCCTTTATGCAGTCACTCAGCACTTATTCATCAACATAGCAAAAGTAAGAATGGCTGTCTTAATAGCATCAGACTTCATTTTGATCTACTTACAGAATGTATAGTTCTTTAAGCATGTCTGAGAAACCCCAGAATCAAATATTCAGAAGTGCGGTTCAGGTAAAAACTAGTGAGATATTTGGGTAAGCAGAAGTAATAATAATAAAAGCTTGTGTTTGGAAAGCTGTAACTCTGTTTTTCCTGCAGTCAGCTGATTACCTTAGACATTCTAAAATAGCTGTGTAGAAGACATTTTGTTCCTACCCCCCTCTCCCCCTGACAAAGATTTTGGAGTGTTCTGAATGTGCTCTTTAATTATCATGGTTAATTCCAAAAAACTATTTTTAATCTATAGCATATGAAATCATATTCATGGGGAAGATGCTTGCAAATGCCTTTTATGGTAGTGTGAGCAGCCAGTCCAGTATATACATTGCATCTTTTATGATGTGTTCCAAAAGAAGTCAGTCAAGTTTTCCCGTCATAGCTTACTCTGTCCCTTTGCTCCCCTTTGTGTCTCAGGACTTTTAAACAATGTATTCAAGGTGAAAACCTTGAACAGGCGACTTCATAACAAGTTTTTGGGCATTACAGGTAGAAAAACTTCACTGTATTTTACATTGCTTTGTTTTAAGTAAATATTGCATGATTACACATTGCCTTATTTATTTTAAAAAGCAATATTGTCTGATATGTTTCAAAGACCTGGGATAAAGCTGTAAAAATCATATTTTACTGAGAGGATATACTTGGGGTGGACTTCTTCAGATCTCTGCTGCTCTGATTTTATGGCAGTATAAATGCCTTGATTTATAAGATGCTTCATCAGCATAAACCTGCAATGATGAACTATTTTGGATAATTTAGAAAGATAATACAATGTATACACTAGAGATATTCCACAGTGTCTCATGTATGCATTTTGGGCTGGGTGGTTCAACCCAGGAGACTGAATTTCAAATTACATCATTGTATGAAAAAACCCCTTCACTCAGTTATCTGAACTTTGATACTTAGAGTGTGGTGCCAAAATTACTAATCAGTTCATAAATCTTTGGCTTACATATATAAATATATACTAGTTCTCATTAAAAAAAAATACTGTCTGGAAAGCACTCATGATATGCATCCAGTCAAAGTTTTCTAAAGTTGACCACAGTCCAATTTTCAGGGCTTGTGTAATACAACATTGTAAATGCTTTGTATAATTTGTTGCTTTCTGATAAAGTATGTATAATACCATAATTTGTTTACTTAATACCTTTACTGTAGTGATTTCTACTTCATTATTTTTATTGACTTACTCTCTGGAAAAAAAAACCTTTTCCCGTATTACAGAACTGCTCCACATTTGATACTGACTATTTTTCAAAGTTTTGTGCTGGATATCAACTTTTCATGAAACTTTTCTTTAGGAGGTGCTCTCTAAATAAGTGACTATTTCTAGCAGCCAAAAAAGAAAAAAAATACAATGAAACAACAGATATTTTGGTGTGTTGCATTCCGATAAGAGCTATCATTTAGTTTAATTCCTATATCTGTAACACTTTAGCCATCAAATTTTGAGTGTCTTCCAAGAAAATTATTTTCTCTCATCCTGTCCTGCTAGTCATTATTTTAATAGTTGCAACTTACTTAGTTTTTTTTCCTATATCGTCGCACCACAATGTGTGAGTCATTGAAGAATGGTGTGATAAGGTAGTTGACGGGGATGTAGGGCTTAAAATGGTATAAATGTGCCAGCAGATGTCTTCAGGGGACCCCAAAGAAGTGTCCTTGCATGTTGCTATGGTACCTTTAAATATGTTACCTGCAAAGCAGTGGGCAGTCAGGAGTGTTAGAGTCTGTTCTACATGATGCACAAAGATTCAGGTTTTATATGCTTTTCTGTAGGAATGCATCTCATTACAGAGAAGTCAATCTCCTTGGATTCTGCCTCTTGTCAATATATCCTGCAATGGCATATGGGTATTGACAACCATGATGTAAGAAATTAGTTGCTCAACTGGTTCATTGGTCTCACATTGTTCAGTGTTCTGTATACTGGGAAGCTCAGTCAAGAAATTAAATACTCCAATAGTACTAAGAAACTGCTCTTCCCTCTTAAAAAGCCTCTTGCCATCTGCTTGAATTTTAATTTTTCTCATAAAAGAGACAAAAAAATGGTTTGAATTTTTTAGAAAGTACATCATAATAGTTTCACCATTTCTCAGCTTCTAGGATCATTGTCCTAAAAAATGCTGTGTGTTTCCCAAAGCTTGGACATATCATGATACTTATCTAAAGAGAAAAAATGATATATTTTTAAAAGAAAAATGCTGACCTAGTTAGTGAGGCTGAAACCATTCATTAATTAGAAGTCATAATTGCAATTACATGGTAAAATTAATTTATCACGAAAATAATCCTATCAGTTTTCCTTTTTGGAAAAATGGAACCAAATGATTTTAGCAGCCCATATTGCTTAAGGCTGATATTACAATGATACTGGTTTAGAGTGAATAAAGCAATCAAATTCTATTTTCAAGATCTGAAATTCTGAGACTGTGTCATAGATAGTTTATGTATTTTATGAGATTCACTTGAGTTGTAATTTTGTAATTACATATAATATATAAAACATATATGCACAGATAAATGCATAAAAGGAATAGTGTGTTGAAATTTAAAAAGAGGGAATTGGAGATAACACAGCACATAATATATAGAAAAATATATGTAATATGGCAAGTATGCTACAGCGTGTGAAACTGAGAATATCTTTTCTACTCTCGGGCTATTTAGACTTCCTTGATATTCAAATGTTAATGTACATTAAATGGAATTTAAGGAGGTCCACCTTGGTGGACCTCAGGCAGGCCTGGCAGGTAGTGATCCTTGGGGATACCACTTTATGTATATATTTGCAAAGATGTTAAAACCATGAAATATAGTCCTTTGATGACATCATAACTGTGAAATACAACATTATTTTGCTCACCAGAAGTCAGAGCTTTGCTTTACTATATTAAGCAGTATGTACCCATAAATAAAGAATACCAAATACTGAAGCTGACTGCTGTAACCCAACGTGGCCATCTTCAGCTGAAGTACTCATCACTCTCTGATGCCCCATGGATGTAAGGGGACTATTTGTAGAGTATCTTGCTGTCAAATATCACTAAATTTAACAGTGTCTTCTCTCCAGAAATGAAGTGATAAGTGTTATGGATTCTGTTATACAGCTATATCTGCAAATTTAGCAATTACTTATGCTTTTTTAAATTTTAACAGTGGGCAGAAATTCATTAGAAATTTATTAACTTGGTCTTTAAGGATCTCAAACGTATAATTAAAATTTCTGGTCCTGTTGAAGTAAATATAGAAGTACACATTGATGACAATGGTTTTAATACCTAGTCTGTTAATGGCTAGTTAATGAATACATATATCCTTTGCACGAGACTCACAAATGTACTCTTTAGGACAAAGAGGGTTAGGCACACTCACCAGGGGAGTGTTCATCTGCTTGCACTTTGTTATTAGAGGGCGAGAAGAACAAGTACACTTCTGGGTACCTGAAAATATTTTAGGTTTCCATGAAAAAGACTTCACAAAGAATACAAGAAATCCATGCATAAATCTATCTGTCCAGACTAACTGGCATTTGAAGATAGAATCAGTAAGTCTTACTTTATTTTTTTTCTCTACAGGTAGTAAGAAAACAAAAAATTACTTTCAGAAAAACACTTCTGTTCTTCTAGGCTCCCATCTTGCAAAATATTTAAAAACTTATATTTTCATGTGTGTGAGCATTCCATTAAAAAGCAGAATTACCCACATGCATGAAGCTAAGCACAGATGTGTTTGTAGGACTGTGGCTTTAGCTCAGAAGCTCTTTCAGGAAGGAGCTGCCTCTATTGCGATACTTTCTATGTACTCAGCAAACTGCCAGCCTGAATAAATTAACAAGGATGCAAATCAAAGCAATGCTAAAGACCTCTTTGTACTCTGGAAATGTAAAAGGTGTTAAGGGTGGACTAAATTCCTTCAATACTAAGAATTCTGAATACAGTGGACTTCAAATTGTAGCTGCTTCAGTTTCTGTTAATTACAGAATATTTTTTCATGAATTTGCTTGATTTTTTAACTTACTATTTTGAAACAGTTTTTTATTAAAGTACTTAAGATGCTTTGACTCCTATATGTTTCTTAAAGTAAATGTATTTTCTTTTGCTTTGAGAAATAGGAGCTAAGACTTGAGGCTGTTATTCACTTCATAGCCACATAGTAGGCTCTAACATAACATGGTAACTTTTAAAAAAAATAATTTGGATTCTGCAATGTTTTCTTATTTATTTTAAATTTTAAAAACCCCATCATGTTTTGTGGCTCTGATTATATCTGTGGATACAGTCTTGTGGTGCCATAGTTCTTGTTTTATTTTCTAGTGGTACGATTTCACTATAATTGTGTCTATTATGCTGTAACTGTGTATGGGAATATACCAATATAAAGAATTGAGAGAAGAAGATATTTAAATATTGTGCAGGGATAGAAAAGGATTGTAATATATAATGTCCAAAATGTCTGTAAGGACAAATCTTTTCATAAATGAACTAGTTGTGGGGGTTTTTTGTCTTTTGCAGTTTTTTTTTTAAATTAAAAATACCATAAGTATGACTGAAGGGATATCCTGAAATACCCTGTGTGACGTGCCAGTGGCTCTTAGTTTCTCCTTCTGAAGATCAGTTGTATCTATTGCCTATTATTTCAATTTTTTAGCTAACTCCAAACAGTATTTTAGAATTATGATTGTTGCTTGATGGCTTTTTCAAGCATCAGCTGATAAACTAAAACTTATCCTGGCAGTGCGGGGGAATAAACGAAAATACATTCTTTTAAAGCTCCTATTACCTCAGTGCCAGTTACTTAACTGTGGTGCATCCTATTTGTGTTTTTATCAACTTTTTTCTTCAATTTTTTTTTTATGTAGACACTTCCTACTCTTTAACTTTTGCTTTCCTTATGCAGTATTTGTAGTAATAGAACAAGTCCACATATATTGTTTTTTATTTGCCTTGTGGCTATGCATTGTGAGGAAGAAAGCATGAGATTATTTAACTGAATACATTTACTTTGTATGAAAACTGCAGCACCTAAGCTTACATGTGCTTCTCTCTTGAGATCATGGCCTGGTGATACTCCCCTGTTGTATTTGTCATCCCACTCTGCCTGCACTTGTGTTCCCCTTCCTTCATCCACGCAGGCGGTCACAGCACAGGAGCTGTCGAGGTGAATGAAATCCAGCAGTGCTTAGTGGAGCAAAAGTCTTTACAGGTTGGCTACTTAAAAACAATTAACAAAAAATGTGTGCTGCAAAGAGGCAGTTTCCCCAATGCACTCATACATGTGCTGAAGAAATGATATTTTCCTTTTCAAGTTTTGTTTCCTAAATAAAAAGGAAAGCATTTTGTTGTTCCTGTTCCCTTTTGATGATTCATAATTTCTGATCATCTCCTTTTATATTCTTGGTCTGATTTTGTTCATGTCCTTCATTTTCTCTCTGCTTTGTATTCATTTTCTTTCTATCATTTATTTCCTTTGATTCTATTAAAGTCCTTTTTCCATGTGGTGTGTCTTTCATGCATTATAATTACAAAACATTTCTGTTTTCTCTTCAAGCACTGCAGTTTTATTTACCTGGCTTTCTAAGTTTAGGTATAGTGTTTCCTACAGTATTTATCAAAGAGAGTACAAGAGGAATGAGCACACTATTGCTGCTCTTGTCTCTGCTATATTTTCAAAGAGCATCTGCTCATGTTCGTTTGATTATTTTTTTTCCTCAGCTATGTATAAAACACATGCATAAGTATCATAAATTCAGTGAAAACACCACAGAGAAAATGAATTTTATGAAATTGGGAGGAAGTTTGCAGCAAACAGTGGATTATATTGGTCTTATATAGCTATCTCATCAAAAGGTAGCAAATGCACAGGACCTTTTGCGCTTTTCAATTTGAAAGAAAATTATTTCATTAGAAAAAAAAGAACCATCACTCTGGATGTTGGAGAATGCCAGAGCCTGATGAAACCAGCTGAAGAGACAAACTGAGTGTACGGATGCAGATTAGCCTTCAGAAGATGAGGGTGTAAAAGGGATTTAATGGTAGGATGGATTATAGAAATCCTTGTAACAATGTTAAATAATTATAGTTCCAGCCGAGATCAAAGCAGTGCTGATTGAACCCCCTCAAGCTGTTAACACGGAGTATCTTGAAGGAAAAAAAAAAAGAGGAAAAAAACCCTCTGAGATTGGTCAGCTTGCACTGACAGTGTCCTCTGATCTGGGGAAGTTCTGGCTGTGTTGAAGGTACAACTTGTGGGGGAGGGAAAACAGAGAGAAGGATTTATCTGTCCGAGTAGCCTATTTGAGTGGGGGGGTTGTTTTTTTTTTTAGGAGAGGAGGAAGGGGTTATTACAATCAATGCTACTGGAGTTCACACACTTACTGAAATTGCAGTAAACTTTACAGTTGGCTTCTTTCCATATTGGAAAAAGGATTAAATTTCTTTAGCAGAACTGTGGTCTGTAACAGAAAATTATTACACTCTTTTTTTTCCCCTCCCTCCCCCCACACACCTTCCCCTCACTTTTAGAGTATGGTTCCTACATACATACCTGCCCAGCAACAACTATTAGTAGTGATAACTGAAAAAATGCCTTTGTAGTAGCAATATTTGGCTGCAGGCAAGGAGTACAGTTGCTATGCCCATTCAACAGCATTAAACATTTATTCTCATTGCCTTGCCTTTCTGGCATTCATGCCTGGAAGATTATGCTTGTGCTTCTCTTAATAAAAAGGGAGAAGTCAAAGTTAAATACTTACGGTTTGGTGGTGTAGAGTACTGTGGCATAGTCAAAGCTTCTCCTTTTATGTAGCTGTCTCTAAAGTTCATAATTCATGTCTAGTTTGTTGCAAAAGAAAATTTATGACTTTAACAAGGTTGAGGTGTATTGCCAGTGATGGTGTGTTGACTATGTTCAGTTCCTGGTAGAAAATTAGAGGGTACATCAACTGAGTAATAAAAAACCAAGGGTGGAGATGACACCTTATGGACTGGAAATAAATTATGGAATCATAGAATGGTTTGGGTTGGAACGGACTTATTTTTTTCCCACTAGATCAGGTTGCTCAAAGCCACATCCAGCCTGGCCTTGAACAGTTCCAGGGATCAGGCAGCCAGTATTAGTTTGTTCCCCAGCTCCGTACTGGGATGGCAGGTGAGTGAGAATGACCACGACTGAATGGACATGCCGCGTTAAAAGGTGTTGGACATCTCTTTCCCTCTCTCTCTTCCCCCAACCCCTTCTTTCCCCCTCCTCATTCCCTGTATTTTTTTAACAAATATGAGTACTTTGTTTCCCGGGTACTCCCAGTCTACTAAATGCCAATCAGAGAGTGTGTTAATGAACTGCTCTAGATTTCAGAGAATAATGATGCATATCAAAACCCCAAACCTGTTCTCAAATCCCTGTGTAAGAAGCTACAGTAATATTTTGCAAATGTTGTTGGTAAAAGCTTGTATCAAAAATGATTACTTTTTTAAAATTCAAAGATAGCTTTGGTATTAGTTTATGAAGTTTGGTATGAGACCTGTCTAGGGACTTTGTTAACCTGTTAACTTAGGTACGCTGCTTCTTGCTTAAAGTCTGAGTAGAAGTTTATGTTGAGAGGCCTTCAATAAATCTGTGTGCCTTGGGTCAGGCATTAAGAATTTTTAATGGCATCATTTTCAAGGAGTTTTGTGGCCTTTTCTTTAAAAGTATGACAGTCTTTTCAGGCATCTTGAAGTATCCTTAGATGTCCAAGTTACAGGTATAGGTTCTGTGTCTGTTTTCCTATCCAAGTCCTATGGAAAACATGGAAGTATTTGTTCTAGTGATCTGGGGAATTTTCCCACCATGTGGGGTTTAATGATGGAGAATATATTGCAGAAAATATTGAGCTTTTCTGTTGAAAATGTGATCTAAGACAAGATAGAAATGATTTTGCAGTAATTGTTGAATGAAATGTTGAATTAAATAGAAATGATTTTGCAGTAATCTTGGCCAAGATCTGCAAAGTTGTTTAGGTGTCTAACTATTTGCTATTTTGTAATTTGTAAAGGTAGACATATCTGTGGGAGCAGGGTTTAGTTTTTAATCAAACTGGTAGTTGCACTGCTGGATAGAAACAGATAAATCCAATAAGTGAGCTTTAAGGTGGTATGCTAGTTCAAAACTACCTGGCATCAATTAAACAAGGGTTTTAAGTGTGAGTTTACCTGGGCTTGTGGAGTCTTGAAGTGCTGGACAGGGATGTTTCAATTCCATTTTATAAAGGGGCAATTTGAAGGAAGGAGTTGATGCTGTTTGGACACACAGATCTGTTATTTTTACGGTATTATTTTGGGTGTAGTGAAAACTGATGTGATAAATGCTTTGGAGAAGAAATCACCACGTCAGCCTGTGCTAACAGCTGCACTGTCAGGATGAGTTTTTTATACTGGAAATAGGAAATAATAGTTTCTTTCTGAGACAAAACATAAGGTTTTGAATTGGCAGCAAACTTGGTTAAGACTGTTTTTGTAGTGGGGTTTAATTTTGAGACTGATTATGTGCAGTGTTAGTAAGAAGAGGGAAAAGGAATAATTTTTGAAATAGTACTTCTAAGGACAATAGTTGGAGGCAGGAGGGGAGGATAAAGGAAGCCATTAGCGATGTTTCTTGAGTTGAGGAAGAGTTTCATGGTCTCTCTTTAGGGAATGTGCAGAATCCTTTTTTTCCTTTTTTTTTTTTTTTTTTCTGACTGTCTAGGGTTCTGCTGCTGCTATCAAAAATGAATAATAGAATTGTGAATCAATGTGAAATGCTAAGTTCTCCCATCATTAGTTTCTTCTGCATGACAGAGTCATTCTGTATGATTCTTTCTTTCTTGTATCAGGTTACCAAACAAAAAACTAAAAAAAATTTTTTTTCTCTCCCTCACCATCAGCCTTCTGTGTAGCTTTCTAACCCTTCCTGAAATTGTGGAGGAAGAGTTAATAATGGAACTAGCTCTAGTGCATGTTACATACCTATTCTCACTTCTTCTTCACACTTTAAAACCCTTCACAGAGGATTTTAGAATGGGAAAATGCTAAATCAGCTCTTTCCCTGTCCTTGGCTTCTGAGCTTTTTTTGTCATTGTGCTATGGAAAAAAGGATCAGACTCCAAACCTTTAAGCAGTAGCTGCATTTGGAAATAATCTAAAGTAAAGAGATGTCTTTGTGCAATAAGGAACATCATTGTTCCTCTTTGTGTTCTGAAATGACAAATTATTGCCCCTTGACAGTAAATTTGAAATCAGATAATTGAGATTCACTGGATGATTTTTATCTCCAGAGTCCATGCAAATTTGTTGTATGCAGTATGTTGTGAATATTGCTTGTAGGAGTGTGGTTCAGCTCAGAGTTATATCCAGCCATATGTGGACAATTTGAAGATCTGGCATTTAATGTTACTGGAGGGGAAAAATGCCTGATTAGTCTTAAAAATTTCCTCGTTATTTCCAATTGACATTATTATTTTAAAACTAATTTTTTTCTCCATTTTAACATAACTTTCTACAATTTTATTTAGATTGTGGTTACAATATGAATGGTTCTAGATGTAAGTTAAAATAGATATGATGGAGAGGGCAGCTTTCCCCCTCCTTCATGTCCTCCCCCTCCAGCCACTATTTACTTTCAGGTATGAAAATGCAGTACAAAGATTCCAGTTGCTGCTCAACATCTGTGAAAACACTGGAAAAGAAGCTCTTGGTGCTGATGTCCCTATCTTCAGTTTTTTCTCTTTATTAATATTTTATTAAGGAACAAAGGAGAGGAAACAAAACATTTTTAGGCTGTGGTTAAATAAGTGTATTTAAGATAGTTATGGCTGGTGTGTCTCATCCATTGAAAGTAGAGATAAATACATGCAATACTTTTTGTATTTGATACTTTTCAAGTATGAAGTATACATTTCAAAAAAAGCAGAAAGGAAAGCAGCTGCCCATAAATTCCAGATTTCTAGATGTTTTAGTTTGTTTCTAAAATTTTGCTAGGAAGAAATCTTTAATGAAGAAGTATTTTCCTTTTAATGTCTGAAATCTTTATTTGAATATCTTTCATTGTATAGTGTCCTGCCCTATATGATACTTTATGTGCAGCTGTAAACTAGCATCTCTCATTCAGATTTATAGATTTCCCATTATATTATAAATTATAATCAAAATTACACAACATTGATTGGAGTACAAGCCAAAAGGTACTTTCCAGTCTCAAAACCACAACTTAAAAGTATTATTTGAAGATGGACTTTCAGCCACTGTCAATCCTTTGAAGACTTTTTTTTCTTTTAACTAGTACTTGTTTACATTTCTAAGACAGGTACCAGTTTAAACCTTTCTGAGCACAGGTACTTGAACTTACCTTCACAAATTCCCCTGGATATTTTACTGTGTGCTAACTGCAGCCATTTCAGATGCTCAGGTCATGTGTGCATGTGGATGTTTGCACATTGGAAAGACAATGCATGCATCAATTTTTTATGTTTTCCATATTTAACACACACATAGACAGAGAAGCGGACAAATTGAAAAAAATTACATTATGATTTTTTTATACCTGTTTGTAGTAACATCTAAATATCTATTTTGTGTCTGTATCATCAAATATATTCACAACCAACTGCTTGATCTTTCTGTCATATGATTTTTAAGAAGTCTTTTTAGGTCACCTGGTAATTTATGAATTCCCAGTAAGTAAACTAGGACAGATACTCAGGCAAGAATAAAGCCCCATCTGAAGACCTAGTCCTCAAGCCTGGTGTAGATTTGAGAGGCTATGGTGTGGTATACTGACAACCATGAAATACTACTGTGCTTAGCACAGATATAGTTCATATCAGCTTCATAGTTTATTAATAACCAATGTTTATAGACTCAGTTCTAATACAGAAACAAATCAGCAAGCCTCTTTTTTTTCTGTACTTAATTCCCATGTTTGAAAAGCAAAATTTAGAGAATGGTTATAGTTTATTTCTTATAATTATGAATTTAATTTCAAAGTCATGCCTAGCTTCATCTCAGATTTTTCTCTTCAGTGAAGTACTGAACCCATGTGGAGCATTGTCTCTTCTCCACCTCAATGTTCACCTTGAGTTAAATGATGCTTTTACATCAAGTTAGGTGATTTTCCGAAATTTTAATTTATAATTGAACTAATCTAACTCAAGCAGTAATATGGCTTGCTCACTCACTTTAAGCTTCACTTAAATATCTGGTCCTCAGATGCTTGTTCAGACACTGAGGTAGGGAAGAATTGTTGTGAGTTCATTTGCAGCCATGCACAAAGCAGCAGAATGTCTCACTGCCACCTGCAAATGACAGTCATGAGGCTGTTGGCTCAACACCAAATTTAGGTCTTGAGTTAGGATTTTGGTTGCACTTAAATAATACATATTTCTAAAGATGTGATAACTTGGACATAGCTAACAAAGGTGTTAGTATAGACAAATCCTATAGAAGCCCCTTTTCTCCCAACACTCTTTACTGTAGCCCTCTTTGTAAGTGGAAGATTAATGGGGAAATGTTTGTGGTGTAGATTCTTTGGGAGGAAGCTGTCATCCTGTTGCCACTAGAAATAACATCTTCCAAGCATGGAAAAGAGGATTTAGAGATTCAGGTGCTATGCAAAACAGCAACTGCTCCTGAGGTTCCAGAGCAAGGACTAAGGGATGACTGGAAACAACTTTCTGGTCTGCTGAAGCTGGTGAAAAACAGAGACACTCTTTATGGTGGATGTCTCTCAGCCTTTCTTGTTCTTCCAAATCTACTTTGCCACTGCTGCATCTTGCAGAAGAGGCTGCCATCTAGAATGTGGTGGAGTGGAATTTAAAGAAAACAAAGCATCTAAATAGAGAGGAGGCCCTTGAGACATAATGGGAAGGATTTGTTCCTACTGACACATTCAGTATTCAGACCTGTGTGAAATAATTACAGCGTGCAACCTACATGGCATTATACTTCCTGTGTTTCTCCTTTGGACACATAATCTAAATCACCACTAGACCACCTCAGCAACTGTAACTACCTAGTTTTTCACTTTGCCTTGCTCGGTGGCTTGCTTTGGCTCAGGAGAGCTAGCAGGGGGTGGATGGTGTTGTGGAGACATACATTTCCTTTCATGATTCAGAGGTCTGCAGCAACTCAGTCAAAAATAAAAGAATCCTCTAAGCAAATAAAATGTGAATTGAATACAAGCTTCCTGATTTATCTAAAAGCATTCACTAAAAGTACTTCATTTCTTTTACTGCTGCAATAAAATAATTTTACAGTTAGTGGCATATAACTTACAGGAGTGACAAATTTGGTACTTAAAAAATATTTAGGTTAAGAAAACCTGTCACTTCCAATAAGTCATTTTTAGAGTGTAATCACTTTAATTCTCCTCTCTAATTTTATCACCAAGAGACAAGCTCCAAGCCCCCTAACCTCCTGTAAAAATCTTTGTGCTGCTTCTTGTGGTGGCTCCCAGTCAGAGTGACAGAATGGGGATCGAGCTGGCATGGCTGATTGAGAAATGAGGGAAACACGTCTCAGTATCTAGCAGTCTAAGTGGTAGATAAACATCGTTAATGTCAGGTCACTTGAAGTCTAAGTTTAACATAAAACAGTAACTTGTCAGAAAATGCAGCATGAAACTTATGATATGTCCTACTTGGACTGGAAGAACTGTAAGCATGTGGTGACAGTAATATTGCACTGGCACAGCTGTTGATTTAAAGAGTTGTTTACAGCCCTGCAGAAGACAGTCTATTTGAGCTTTACTCAGGGTATCTGTTCTCGTAGAGTGGTCTGGGGTAGTTACAACACAGCAGGGCATGGTTTGCATTGCAGTGTTATAGATTAGCATCACTGAGGCAATGGCAGTCTGTGAGGAGGGGAGGATAAAGTCTTAGTTCAGGGGTAATCCAGCATTGCTGGAGTCCAAACCAAACGAGTCCTGTATCTCTTTGCTTTCCCCACTGTGATTTTCAGGCATTAAGCAGCTACCAAAACTGAGAAGCTTATTACTCCACCATTCAGGTGTTTCTTTGAGTTGGACTAATTTCTTATAATAAACTATTTGATGTTTTATTGGAAATGTCATCAGAAAACTCAGGATATGCTGGAAAAAAAAACATAAGAAGTGCAAAGAACAGAATAAGTTGAGATGGGCCTTAAAGATCATCTACTTCCAACCCCTCTTCCCTGATCAAGGACACCTTCCTGTAGACAAGGTTTCTCAGAACCCCATCCAGCCTGCCCTTGAACACTTCCAGGAATGTGTCATTCACATATTCTCTGTTCTACTAGCCTTTTCTAGTACCACACCGCCTTCATGGAACAACATGATTCTTGGTTAATATCTTAAGTAAATAATTTTTTCTATTTATTCAACACCCTTTTCTCCCTTCTTCCATTTTATTAGTCTTGGATTTTGTAGTGCTGAAATTAGGGCACCCACTTAGAAAGGTAGGGAGCTGAGTTCATATCTGTTCTTCAAGAACTGATTGTATTTAGAATGAACTGATTCTTTATTAAATAAAAAAAAAAAGCTAAATTCTGGAGGAGCCCACAGAAATGCACATCTCTCTATCCTTAAGTGATGACCATAGCAAAGGTTCTATGTACATCATAAGTTCTTGGTTAACAAGTTTTTATTATTAACATAAAGGGTGGATAGAGAATTTCCCCCTCTCTTTTAAGTATTTTTGGAGGCAAAATAAATGGGTTTGGGCCTTCTAAGGGTTAAATAAAATGGCAGCCATGTGTCCTGGTTCCTAGATCAGAGTTTTTATGAAATTATGGTCGCTATCAGAAGTTCCATTGTGAAAGCAATTGTGCCAGGTGTGCTCTGTGCCATACTCAGCACTATTTAGGTATGTTTGGTTTGCTCTGAGGGTAGAGAATGTCTTACTTTATCTCTTTGCATTTTGATAGATTTAGAGGGACATTAACCTACCACCTGAGAATGCAACTGCATTTGAGTTTAGACACCTATGGAATCAGAATAAAGAGACTTCCAGATACATGTAATGATAAGCAGCTGCTGAAGTAAGATTTTCTACATCCTTTTCTTCAGTGTTGCTGCCTATATTCCACTGAACCTCAATTAAGAACTAAATTATTAAGTCTTGACCCTGCCTTTAGTTCTGATTTGTATTTAAAATATGTTTCCCAGATCAGAAAGAGAAAGCATGAATAACTGACATGAGTTATGAATAAGAGTGAAGCTGTGCTTTTTATTTAGATTACTATGCAAAACATTTTCCTTTCGCTGATAATGTTTTTTAAATGTAATTAGACTTTTTCATCCAGGAGAGCCCTCCTTCAGGAAGACATTAATTATTGATGTATCAATTATTAATTAATATTTGTTAATTCATAACTGTGAATAATACTCTTTAGAATAATTCAGTAGTTTATATTGGAAGGTACCTCCATAGCTCATCTAATCTAACCCCAGCTCAAAGCTGGGCTGACTTACATCAGCTTTCTTAGGGCCCTACTTGGTTAGGGTTTAAAAATCATAAAAAATGGAGAACCTGAAGATTGCATCAGCAGTGCTCAAGGTTTGATTTCCTTGCTTAGCTGTTCTAATATTTGCCTGCCATATGTTGTGGAAATTGTTAACATTTTCTCTCGTTGCAATGCTTGTTTGTTTATTCTTGCCTTGTCCCTGATGATCTCCAATAAGAGAGTGGCTTTGTGTTGTTTGCATACAACAGTTAAAGCCCCTAGCCTCCCTGCCCTAGCATTGATCTTCCCAGGTCTTTCAGCATCTTTTGCTGCAGTCCCCTAGCAGTCCTGTGCTCCTCTAGCAGACTTAGCCCAGTGTGTTTATGCATATCCCAGTATGTTTATGTTTATCCTGCTCAGCAGACTCCTTCAGAGCCCTGGATGCAGCCGGCCTTCACTGCTGCAAGAGCGCACTGAGGACACGAGTCCAAATAGTCTGCTCACAGGTTCTTTTTAGCAAAGCTACTTTCCAGCTGTGCAGGGCCCAACCTGTGCCACACACAGGACTCAGCATTTGCCTCCGTTGAACTTCATTTGGTTTCTGTCAGCCCATCTCTCCACGTTGTTATGGTCTCTTAGCAGCAGCTGTGTCCTCCAGTAGCTCTCAGCTGCTCCCACCAATTTGATATCATTTGCAAACCTGAAGGGCATTAATTCCTGATGTCCAGACCATTAATAATTGTGTTGGAAAGCACTGGCCCTAGATAACCCCTTTGAGAGATGCTGCTAGTAACTGGACTTCATACTGCTGTTCACATTACTTTGATTCAGTGGTTCAACCAGTTTTGTAATCTATCCATAAATTCTTATTTTAGTAACATGTTTATGAGAATACTCTGTGGTAAATCTTTTTAAAGTCCAGCAATACTCACTGCTGTCCCCTCTCACCTGCTGAACCAGTCACAGGAGTCAGTGAGGTTGGTCAGGTATGGTTTGCCTCAAGTAAATCTGTGCCAAGTGTTCCAAACCACCTTCTGACATTGTATGTGCTTGGTCATGGCAATGAAGAAAATTTGCTTCAGGCATGTAAAAAAAAAATCCCTTAGTACTCTCCTCATCTTAATGCTTGGTCTACCATTTGCTTGTTTCTAGTCATAGGGGAACTTGCTTCTTCACAGGTGCTACAGCATTTCAAAGCTATGGAGAATGGAATCTTAGCTGACATTGGCCAGCTGCCTCATCATCCTTGGATGTAAGCCCATGGACATGTATGTGTATGTCCAACTTGCTTAAATGCTGCTTTACTAAATCTTTCAGTCCTGCAGATAATGCTGTAGACTCTTACTGCTAAGTTTGGGAGCTGAGGAAGCCTGATGGTACAGCCTAGAATTAAAACCTGAACCAAAGATGGCAGTTAGGGCCTCAGCTTTTTTTTTTATGTTCATAGTCACTATTGTCTCTGACTGTCAAGACCACATTCTGTGGTTTTGTTGTTTTGGTTTTTTTTTCATTTTAATTTTGCTGGCTAAGTTGCTGCTGAAGTATATTTTCCTGCCCTTCAAATCCCTCCTTATTTTTAACTCTAGGTAAGAACAGCATTACAAGAAATGCATAGATAGTCCTTTTAATTTTATCTTATCTAGATATAAGCAATCTCTAAGTTAGTTTAAGGTAGTCTTTAGTCAATGAAGTGAGATAAGCACCTTTACTCCTTCCATTTAAAGATAGTTATCTACAAGAAAGGGGATAATTTTACCTCGTGGAACATGTCTCAGTTTACAGCAGACAGAACCAGGATGTATAGCTTATACTTGACATCAAGTTTTTAGACAGTTCAAGTCAATATTAAACTGTTAAGTGCAATTTGAACAGCTTATTTTTGAATTCTGCTCATAATTCAAGTAAATACATATTCACCTTCTCTCCTGAACTGGCTTGCTTCCTCATTAGTGTCAGAGGGTAGGGTTTCTGTAGGGTTTTCTATTTGATATTTCTTTATAATATTTATGCTGTTATTTTATTTAATTTACAGGATCATGAAGTAAGATTAGTTAAATACAAGAAAATATAATTGGGGCCAAATTCTACTCCTGAGACTTCAAAAACAGCTAATGTATTTAAATGTATATTTAACATTTTTATTTTGTATAAAATATATTTGAATGCACACTGAATGGCCAACTCTAATATAAGGAAACACTGTCAACAAAATCAACTTGTTCTAAGAGTAAAGAGAAAAAATGTCAAAATATTTATGAACAGTTTATAGGAAGGATATTTTTAGAGAATTTACAAAGCAGAAAGACAATAACAAGTCAGAAGATTCCTTTCAGTGTAGAAAAAAAAGTTATGAATATCTGTAGGGTTAAGGTGTCTTAAATATTGCCTCCTACTTTTGTACAGAGCTGCTTTGTGACCAAGTAAGTCACATAGGGGAAAAAGATTCTCTAAATTTGAATAGCAGAGTTCTCTCTATCTAATGTAAAGTATCTCTATAGCTTGGTTTCTTTTTTTCTCTGCACACACTGAGCAATGCAATTACAGTTATAGTCTTTGAGGATGGTAGGTCATCAAACCTCTGGAAATCACATTCATATCATAGTATATCTAAAGGAAAATAAAACAGTAGTTACATTTTTCTTATTTTTTCCAATTTATGTCTCTTTTTGTGAATGCATCACTCCCTAGGGCTTTTGAGGCAATGTAATTAATGTTTGTAATGATATTATTGTTTATTACAAAAACAGTCATGCACTGTGAGCTTCACTAGAAGTACAGAGTCATCAGGAACATGGGACATGGCTGTTTCCACAGCTTTGGTATCTTGGGAGTCCCATTCAGTTAAAATAACCAGGGAGCAGATCCTGAGATGAAAACAGTGAATTTGTTTGATGCTGAACCTTTGATGATATTGTCTCCATAGGGCTTAAAAATGTGAAGTGGAACATATTTCCAAAAGCCATGACAAGTGGCCGAGGCAGAGGCTCTAGGGAATGACATCTACTGAATTGTTTCTATCATGACATTAATTTAATGTACATTGCAGTCAGTCCACTCTTCTATATATTGGATGCTATGTGATTATATTAGTCTCATTTTCTCCTGGAGCTTCTTTTATTAAGTTGTATAAATCATGTGAGCGCAGTAGCCATGAGTCACTTATAATTCTGCTTGTTCACAAAATTTGTTACATGTAACCACAGACTGTATGATCACTTACTATAGGGGTTATCCTGGACTGGAAAAATGTAGTAGAGGATTTTTTTTCTTTTTCTGTGGTTTGCCTTAAATAGAAGGGCACTTCCTTCATTAGGCTGATGCAAACAGCAAGCTAATGTTTCATGGTCTGTTAAAAGCTTAAGTTTGAGCGAGTCTTAAATGCGATGCTCTATTCTTCAATCTCTCTGATGCTTTTGCAGAGAAGAATAAGGAAAACTTAAAAGTATTGTGTTAGTGTTTGATATTTTCCCAGCATCTCCCTTCTCCTAAGGGTATTGTTTCAACTTGACTGTTCTGCTTTAATAACAGCTACATGTGCAGCTGGTTGTGTGTCTGTAAGCAGCCAAACCACTCATTCTACACCTAGAATATTTGAAACTAAGTCTGCTAAGTAAAACATGAAGGAAAATGATAGATTTATAAAATGTATAAATTAAAAGACAGAAGAAAACCTACAGTTTGACAAGCCATAAAGCAAAAAGTATATTTTAGGGCCGAATGCGAAGAGCAGTGTATGTTTAAACAAATATTTTGTCCAATAATTTTGGAAAGTACCTTAGGACATCTTTTATCTGATCTTCTTCATGAAGTGTGGTTGCGCTGAGATCAGACCAGAAGGACTGAGTCTTTATCCTGTTGAGTCTTGAAAATCTCCAAGTATGGAGATTCCATGGGGTTTGGGACCACCTGTTCCAATGCTTAGCTATTCTGATGATAAAATGTGTCTATTCATTTCCATTCTGAATCTTTCTTGTTCAAATTTGTGTCTAGTGTTTCTTGTCCTCCTGGAATGCATCACTGTTAAGAGCCTGTCTCTACCTTTGTGATGACCTCCTCTCAATATTGCAAGCTGCTTTCCCCTTGAAGTCTTCTCTTATTTAGCCTGAACAAATTCAGTTCCCTGCCTGTCTGCTCCAGCCTCCTTACCATTTTGAGAGCCTTTTTCTTGACTGCTTCAGTTTGTCAACATCTTACAAAGGAATTCCTAAGACTGGAATATAATGTTCCAGATGTGGTCTAACAAACAGAGGAGGATAATCCCTTCCCTTGGTTTTGTGGCCATGCTCCTGTTAATACAGCCCAGGATGCTGCTGACCTTTTTTGGTGCCAGGGCATACTGTTGGCCCAGGTTCAGCTTTCTATCAACAAACACCCCCAGGTGTTTCCAGCAGAGCTCTTACCCAGCTGGACAGTGTCTGTACTACTGCAAGGGTTCCTTCCTTCTCATACCCAGGACATTAAATTTGTCCTTGTCAAATTTAATGAGGTTCCTGTAAGCTTGTTCATCCCAATTGTTTAGGCAGCTCTGAATGACACAGGGCTGCCTTTGCATGGATTCTGTCCCAGTTTGACATCATCTGCAAATCTGATGATGTTGCATGCCAACCTTTCCTCCAGGTTATTTATTAAGACATTAAACAACATGGTTCCTAGCATACTCCCCTTCTTATCAAAATCCAAAATTAGGATGACCTAAGTGTTTCCTGACATACAAAGGCAACCTCCTATGCTTCACTTTGGACCCATTGTTTCTAGTCCTGTCACTGGGCACCACTGAAAAGAGCCTGCCTTCATCTTATTTACATCATTCCTTCAAGTACTTGTGTGCATGGATGAAATTTCCCTGAGTTTTCTCTTCCCTGGATTAAAAAGTCCTGATTCTCTCAGCCTATCCTCATTTGAGAGATGTGTCCTTTAATCATCTTTGTAGCCCTTTGATCGACTATCTTCGGTATGTCCATGTTTTTCTTGTGTATGGAAGCCCCAAACTGGGTACAATACTCCTGATATGGAAGCCCCAAACTGGGTACAATACTCCTGGTGTGGCCTTACTAGGACAAGTAGAGAGAATTAACTTCTGAATTTAGATTTTCTATAAGT
Source organism: Camarhynchus parvulus (assembly GCF_901933205.1). NCBI lineage: Eukaryota > Metazoa > Chordata > Aves > Passeriformes > Thraupidae > Camarhynchus > Camarhynchus parvulus. The sequence continues at coordinate 132,683,181 of NC_044572.1, forward strand.
AACCTATTGTAATTTTGATAGTTTAATTTGATCCAGTTTATTTGAGACTAAATTTGCCTACTTGGAGTTTTCAGTTACCTTATCACATTTTTGCTGCACTATTAGTTGCTTGATCAAGAGGTTTACAATGTATTTATTTCCCTCTTTCAGATATATGAACATCCAAGTCCAACCATAGTGTTCCTTCTGATAGGCTTTGGAGACTTAATTTCCTGGCTGTTTTACCATATGAAATATTTTCTGGTCTTTTAATTATTTTCATGTATTTCCAGTAAATCTCCTCAAAGTTTTCAGCTTTATTTCTGAGGACTAGGACAAGAGAACTGGCCACAGAATTAGAGTACAGCCATGCCAGGGTGTCTTAGTTAATGCCACCTTTCTGCTGCAGCACAATGTCTCTTTCCATTGCTGCTCTTCAGTACAATTCGCTGCTGTGCTTTTCCACTTCTGGCTACAGTGCTCAACTGGGAAATCCTGTTCAGCTAATAATAGGCCTGAATCCCCAAACACTCTTCAGTAGCCAGTGCTTCTCCAAAGTGAGTCCCTGGCCCTATGTCCTGCATTGTTTGGTCCCCTGGGCACTTTGTTTTTCTCTATTCCCTCACTCATGCAGTGAGCCCAGATTTGCCAGCTCATTATGCTGTCCTGTACCAGCCTTATTCATTATTTTGTCCTCTCCAATTGTTTTCTTTTTCTCAGCCTTTATCATTAAATGATTTGATTCTTTGTTCTAAGTCAGTCATAATTATGTTAAGTACTAAAGAGTCAAGAACCAGTGCTTTCCAGGCTTCACTGGAAATACATCCACTGAGTGACTAGCAGTGTTCATATTTGTCATTTGTCCAGTTTCTACTAAGCTTTATTTTTTGACTACTGTTATCTTACCCCTAATTAAAACGCAATGTTGTATTAAATCAAATTCCTTACAGAGGAGTAAATGTAATACTAGTGGCATATGATTTAACAGATAGTTAATAGAAAACACTAAGTTAGTATTTTAAGATGTTTTCCCTAAGCATATGTTGATTGGCAGTAATTTAATTACTTTTATTTAATTCCTTATTAATTAAGCTCTATATCATCTGTTCAAACTGTTTTGCCATGTATCAATATCAGACTGACAGGTCTGTTATCCAGGTCATTTTCTTTTTGATTTTAAAGTATTGGCACAACATTACCCCTCTTTAGAACAGTTGTAAGAATGAATCCTTTAGTGACAAGGAAATAATGTCTTTTTAAAGTAAATCTTTAAAAAACAGCATATGGGATTAATACAAGAAAACATTGTACAAAAAAGAAAAACATGCAGAGAATATTATAAATTGGTAGCATTCACAAACTTGGTAATATGCTTCAGAATTTTTAAAGAAATAATTGAACAGATGAATAAAGTAATTAATTTTATTAACCTGACCTACAGTTCAGCTTGTATTCCAGGAAAGGGGGCAAACAAAATATTTGGAATGAAAAGTCCAGAAACCAGTAAGGCTGCATAGGCAGTGCCTCACTGATTTCATAAGCAGTTATTCAGAAAGTCGCTCTTTTCAAGTCAGAGAAATCCACATGTCCTCATGGTTCACAGTCTATTCTCTAGATGAACTTAGTATCATAATTTATGAACTCACATCTCTAGTGAAGTGACCCTAGGTAATATATATTGGATATTCAAATGCTGAATTACATGTTAGTAAAGAGAAAATCTGATATTTGCATTTAATAAAACATCTGATCCTCATGAAACCATGCTCTCTAACTGATTAATTCCAACTGCCATATATGTGGGCACCAGCACTTTGAGTGAATCTGGCACAAAAGTCATAAACAAAAGGTTTTCCTATAATAATAAAGTATTAAATTTTAAGGGCACCATCTGGCAGTGATGTAAAGAGATCTGTTCTTCATAGGGATTCATTTATTTGTTTTTCCTTAATAACACCATTAAGTATTTGATTAAAGTTATTAAAATAAGTTGGGAAAACTAAGTTGGGAAAGAATTTTTGGAACTTCTAAGGAAAAAACCCCTCATGCTTCTTTTGGTTTCCCAAAATGTAATCAGGAGTTAAAATCTTGGTCTTCCATTGCAGTGTGATGGAGCCAGTTACATTCTGGGTTTGACATGTCTCAATAGGAGAAGAAACACTGGGGAAAAAATTGAAAAAAAAAACCCTGTGAAAAAGAATGATAGTGTTTGAAGACTGTATAAGACAAATTTTTAGAAAACATTAAAATCCTCAGTACATTGAATTTGCAGAAGAAATATCTTCCAGTTGTATTGGATGTTTGTGAACGAATTAGAATTGTCTGTGGCAGTTTCACTGATGGATGAATTGGGAAAGGTGCTAAGCACACAGCACACACACAGTGGTGTTTCCCTTATTATACCTACCTGTCTTCTGATATTCTGCAGTCTTCATCTTCTTTGATCAGCAGTTGTATCATTACATTTATATTTGATAAACTTGATGAACTTTGCTTGTATGAATTTCTGTTATTTCTAAAGCTTTGGCCTTCACACTCTTTGCCCTGATGCTGCGTAGAAAAATGCCCTTTTTTTTTTGTATTTTAAATCTGCTGTTTGAGTGTTTCATTTGATGCTCTCTGGTTCCTTAAATGAAGGAATGTTTATTACTACACTTGCTGATCATGCTTTGCAAACGTCTGTCCTATGACATCTATTTACTTCCTTTGCAACCCTACAGAATGCTTGCAGTTTTTAGGAAGAACCCTGAGAAATAAAAAGGTGAACTGTTTTATTTACTTCGAAAGTAAAGTAGTCAAAGGCAAAAAAATTAAACTCAAATTTTTTAGCTAAAGAGCTGAACATTGCTTTATTTTTAATATATATATTTTAATACAAAATTTTAAGGAAAAAACCCAAAACTGTTTAATTTATGCCTAGAAAGGTCCAGGACAGCAGGAATGGTCTGCAATTAAGCAAATTGCAGTGTGTGCATCTACAATCTACAGAGTGATATGAACAGTTTTATTTATTGTAACTTAAAGTTTGAATGTGGTGACACTATAACTTGAAGATGTGTGAAAAACAGTCAAGTTGCAAGATTGCACTATCAGATAAACTGAAAAGATTGATCTGTTTAGGGGTCCCATGGTGGACAATGCAGTATTTTCCCTGGCAGCATTTTGGATGAGCCAAGTGCCTCTTGATATAGGTGTGCAGGACTGGGGGGCATCAGCACTTCCAGCTGCTTCGCTCTTTCTTAGATAATGCCCCTCAGATGTTTTTACATTCCTTGAAAGCTGAAGAATGGTTGCTGCTGTTGTGAATTTATACTTAAGAACTAACTTCTTTTCAGATCTTCTGTTTTCTAACATATTTATGTTTTGATCAAGTATTTTTAATATGGTTTCATTTAGAATGCTTGTACCTTTTCAGCAATCAAATATTTCTCAAGCAATCAATTCTTTTTTTCCATTTGGACAGTTTTTCAGTTTTTCATACTTCTCTGACCCTAATTAATAGGATAGCTTGTATTTTTTGTTATAACTAAGAACTGGCATAAACTGTCTACCTCATAAGGTAAGGGCCCTTTTCTAATTGTCCTAAGAACAGCTGAATGAAGAAATACAATAGTGGCTTCTTTGGCTCCTTTGTGACTCTTCAAAAGCAAAACCTTCATCTTGTTTTCCCTGCCAGTACTTCTCAGATACTGAGTTGCAAAAGTGGGCATACAGGAGCTGAAATAACCCCCAGGCTATACTGCAGACTGGAAATTCAGTGTCTCCCAAAGGCACAGGCAAGCTGGGAGAGGCCTTGCTGAGACTCTGGCTTAGAAATCCTGAGAGTTTTGTGTGTTTCCAATGTGCTTACCTGATGTAGGATTTTTCTACAAAAATATATTAATTTCAAAGCAAAGCATTGAGGAGTCTCTGCTTGGAGGATAAGGGAGAATGGATGGCTTTGGAGGATGAAGCAGGGGAATGGATTCCTTCTCTCACTGGCAGTCAAGATTTTCCAGGCTGTCTTACCTACCCAGCCGAGCTTTCACTACTTGTCCTGAGATTCCTGTGTTAGCTGGGATTCCTGAGAGGTGTACAGTGCCTCCTTTGGTCCCTTTAGACCACAGGAGTCATTAAAGATTGCAGCTGGAGCACACAACCCTTTCCTGTGGGGGTTTTCTGCTTCCTTTTTCCCATCATCCATCTGAGGACAATGTGAGGATCCTTGAAAAGCAATTCTTGCTGAAATCTTTATACTTGTGCTGCTTTTTGTAGAAAGAAATAAGTCGGAATCTTTCCTTGCTGTTTTATTTTATTATAGTAAATGTGCAGCAGTATTTGCTTTGTGTTATCCTCTGCAAGTGTTTATTAATCTAAATAATGGAACTTCAGTTATCAGAAAATTCTTGTGCCTGCTTAAAGCACTGAAAAAGGTATGAAGTCAGTAGATGCTAATTTTTGGGGAAAAGTCTGGAAAGATTTCTGTCTTACCTTAGCCCCAAAACTGTCAATTTACTATTAGCTTATTTCCAGAATAGTAAGTATTTAGAGAACTATTATATATCCTATTGAATTGGTATGCAAGTCTGAATTCAATTTTGTAAAGAAAAGGGATGGTCCTGGCCCTTAAAATCAAATTTTGCATAAGAGTCAGTGTTAAATAGCATTAATATCTGCCTTAAGTTGGATGCTAAGGATAAGTAAATAGAGGAAAACTAATTAAATAAACAGAATAGATAAAATAAGCACTGGACTTAATTGTTACTTTTGGGCCAGTCCTAACATGGAATTAACCAGATGAATATGTTAACAAATTGCAGTTGATGCAATTGTTCGGGTGAAGTTCTGGAAAGGGATAGTCCCTTAGTGTTCTGATAATGTGGTGCTTTTCCAGAAGTTTCTTCTAATTTCTGTTCCTTAAAAAATGTTTTAATGCACTTTCCACATACTAATTCTTGTCATACTGAATATATTGTTTTGTATTTTTCATACTTTCTGCTTAAAGGTCTTTGCTATTTGTTGTTTTGATGTTTGTGTTCATGCTTTTGTTATGGCTTTTTTTTTTTTTTTTGTTCTGTATTTCCTTTTCTGAGCTGGCTTTGCTTCTATTTTGAGTTTGGAAAAATGGCTGCTTGACCAAGTAACTATTTCTTCATGCTTAAATTGCATCATGTCTTTTTTCCTGCCCACAGAAGATCTTGCACTTAACCTGGTATTTCCTCACCTCTCGGTCAAAAACTGCATGATTTCGTAGTGAGAAGAGTACATTAAAACGCACAATAATAATAATAATAATAATAATAAATGTTAATCAAAAAACTGCATGTGTCTTTCTGATTGTGCCAGTGTTGTGGTATTCAATTATGCAATTTTCATTGGCATATTAATCATCTTTTCAACAAACAAGCCAGCGTTAATTAAAGCAAACCATGGATAAAGACATGTTGCCGGATCATCATTCCGTTTATCACAGCGCACAGGCTGGCCGTTAAGTAAATTCTGGACTGTGAGATGAATTTCAATGTTGGCTTCATCTTTTTTGTTGGAGTTTGAATGCAACTCATCTAACAACAACAACAAACTTCAGGCTTCACAAGAGAAAGATGAATTTATTTGTAATTAATGGCAAAAGAAGAAAGATAAAGTAGTTGTATGCTTTAAATGGGAATTAGAGTATTTCAAACTAAATAATTTTTGAAAATTTTTTCTGTCTTCCTCTGTTCCCCTTCTTACCCTACTTAAAGCCTCAGAGCCCTGAGAGCAAGGGATAAGTGAACCCTCATCCACCTTTATAAATTTAGGCTTCATTTTAACTTTGGATCAATTAATAAACTGATTGGCATTAAATATGCATTCTGTGCAAAGAGAGAATATGAGACAGTCTTTTTTATTGATAAATGCATGAAAGAGGTGGGGGAATACACTTGTGTCTTTCAAGTGAAAATAGCCAACAATCCTCTGGTGAGCAATAGTTGCATGATGATTTTTTCAGACACCTCCCATGGAAAAGGCTTCACTGCTGCAAGTGTGTATAGTCAAGATCACTGGAATATATTTGTAAGTCTGTTAAAACAAGTATTTGTGGGTTTTTCAAGTGCTTATAAGACTGTGAGCTTATGGAGGAGAGCACTGGATGCTGCTATATGAATAGGTACTGCTTAGCATAATAATACTGGTTATTGTGCTTTTTAAGGGTTATTATAGAGACAGTTGAGAGAGCAGCTGAAGGTTTAAGGGTTTCATTCTTCATTTTATTTAGTTTACGTATTGTTTTATTTGAACAGAAATAGAGTTTAATGCTTCTACTGTGAAAAGCACATGCTTCATCCAGCAAAGACCTGGCACTGACACAGAGGAGCTTGTTGTTTATGCTTCTGTCCTGAACTCCAGGCTGATGGGCTGTCTTCAGAACTATTTATCATAAGTATTTTAGTCTAGATTCCTTCAAACATGGATTTACAAAGGTGTAGAATGAATTTTATTTTAACAGAAAAGTAATTTTAGTCTGCCTGCTGTGAAAAATGTATGGAAGCACTAGTGGGATAGATGATCATGTCTTAGATCAGCTTAAGAGGATCTTGAACAACAGCAGTTAAAAGTGAGCCTTCCTGAATGTTCATAATAATCTGTCATTTTACCTACCTCAATCTTCCTATGTCTTTCTATTAATCAGTTCTCTCAGCTACTTTACATTAGACTGTCTATACTTGAATATAATCAGAATACACATCCATCCTAAGAAACAGAAATTGATGTGGGAAGAATTGTTATTTAGCTAAATAAGAATGGTTTTAATGTAATCAGGTGTGGCTAAGTAAGGGAGAAAAAAAGATATGAGTAAAACTAACTTAATCCTCATAGCTCTGTGATGCCCCAGTTAGATTATTTCTACAACTTAGAATGCTTCATGTTCATGCTACTTTAAATACCTCTGTGCCACACAAATATGCAAAGTAGATGTATATTCAGAATGGTCAAACTCAGTTGAGACTTTGGCACAGGAACCTAAGACAACCTATGGTAAAAAAAAATCTGCCTTCCCTTAAGTTGCTGCATGTGTTGCTGAGTCAAAGATATGAGCTTACATATTCTATCAAACTTGATCATCCTCCACACACTTAGTTTGCTAAAACTGCTGATAAGAGTTTGTGGCCTTCAAAGATCTCTTATTTGTACCAGCTTTAGTGAAATCAGATCTGCCATGCAGGAATAGAGTTCAATACACAGTGACTACTTTACAGTTCTTCTTTAAATATATCAAATCCTGTTTTAAATCATAACCTAAGCCTGTTAAAAATACAACACTATGTGTCAGATGAGTATGTTGTAAGGTATTGTAAAGCTATTCAATGTATATTACATTCAGTTGTCTGAATGTAGACAAAAAAGCATGAGAGTCAGTTTAAATCTTTTTTTACAGTTTTATTGTTTATTGTATAAATCATGAATATTAATGATTCAGTTCTTGTTATAAAGTGTCTGAATATTTTCTGTAGCTCTAATGTGATATTTCTAAGGAGTAGCAAAATTTTCATAGGGTTAAAATAGATTCTGGTTACACTGGCTAGGTCATTAAATTGTTTCATAAATTGTTAGAGGTAAATAATGGAAAATTAATTCTACTTGAAGTACATTACTAGGGTGTAAGTACATATGGCATCTCATGGACCCTGGAGTGTGAACTGAGCTCTTGCTCTTCACTCATTTTGACCATGAACTGTTTACAGATCCAGCTGTAAAAATGTATCTGCCTGTTGAATGTGGGAGTCTCTGTAGTTGGATGTGGTGCTGACTGCAGCATGGCACTCACATTGTACTGGTTACAGAAAATTCAGTGTAGGTGGCATTTTGATATCTAAGGTAACCAACATAGGTTTTCATCTGTCTTTAGCATACTAGACCATTAGAGAAATTTTGTGTTTGTGTTGCATATCCAGATGGCTTTGAGGATCTCTTATCAGAAGTTTTGTGCTAGGTAATACACTTAGAAAATGCAAAGTAGAGCAGCATTTTGTATTTTCAGAATCCATTAATCAGAGAAGTTCATTTTAGCATATCGGATCAGAAATCTTCCTCATTGCTTTTGAGTATTTGAGAATGGAAAATTATGTTGGTGGTCAAAGGAATAGTCTAATTCATGGTAAAATGGGAAAAATGTCTAAATGCTCTTTTTGGTTTATTGGTGGAGGCCACCAGGCTGAAGTGCCATCTTGCACTTATTTCTAAGCAGGATTATATTACATTTTATTATTTGCCACACTGGTAACACTGACTAGTAAAGATCAAAACTATTGATAAATCTAGAACTGTTGCACTTCCTTTGTTTTTTAACAAGAATCTAAAATTAGTTAGTCAGCACTTTAATATAAAGAAATCGACACTAATTAGTACTAAAGAAGTGATTTTCCTATAGTTGTCACTTATGCTTTGGAGTCATTAATATCTGTATCTTTTTTTTTATTATATCATGGTCTAGCTCATATATAGCACTAAGAATCTGATTTTCATGTATAGTTTAGAAAGACTCAAGTTTAGAAATGCTTTTGGAAATGACAGCATTATAGCTTTTAAAGGAACATATATAAAATTATGTTACGTAATATAGTACATTGTTGAATAGAAACATAACCCTTCTGTGGATCAGTATTTGCAGTTTTAGCATAATATGAAATGGTTTTGAATATTTCTGATACAACAAGGTAACAAAAATTTGTCTTAAGAATTTTATGAGTCTGCTACAAAAATAGGAGTAGTACAATGTGTCACCTTCTCACAGTATTAATAAATAGGAGAATAAAGCATGCTCATTTTTTGGCATAATTTAAGTTAGTTTATTACTCAACAGTGGCAAACAGTGAGTGCTTGTTAGACATCATCAATTGGTCACAGATGTGTAAATGTATCAGTTCTCTGCACATATAAGAATTATTATCTAAATTTCACTGAGAATAATTTTAGGGTACAAACAAATACTCTTTTTCTCCTGTGCCCCAAATCCTCTGTATATTTGTGCAAACATTAAAATTAGCATAAATAAATGAGTGCAAAATACAGGTAGATCACATTTGTGTTTCACAGTGCCTTCACATGCCATTGGTGTGTGCCTGCAAAAAGAGTAGCAGCTGCAAATCAGGTGTGTTCATTCCACAGAGAGAGCTTGTGCTCTTCTACCTTTTGGATTATTCATTCATACAAAATGCAGGCAGAATAAGACACGCGTTTATAATTTTTCATCATGGTTTCATCATATTTGTCAGCATAAGGTACTGCACTGATGCAGGTTTGCAGTGTGTATTTAAAATGCAAGTAAGAATGAGTTAAATGAGAGCTGACATTTTTCACATATAAACAGAAATTCATCTGTCTCATTGAGAAGGAGGGGTTGTGCTTGAAAGTGCTGGGGCCTGTTGAAATTAGTCTCGACAGTTAGTGAGTAAAAAAATTTCATTTCTCATGTTCAGACCGTCTTTCCAGAGGATGAAAGGTCCCTCCTCTGGGAGTGTTTCCATGCATAATTTCATCCACCTGTCCTGTTTGTAACACAGTTAGTTTGTGAGATCCTTGGGTGATAATATGGCATGGTTTTCATTTTCATAGCAGTGGGTGATGCCTGGCAAATGAAAAGGCAGTGAAATAGCCTTCGGAAAGGAAATAAAACCCCAGTACTCAAAACCTTCTGTAGTGCACAGCATACAAGGCCAGTAAGGGGATGTCACTGCATCAAAGGAGTCTGAGCGTAGGCAGCTTGGGAGGGGCAGGTGACCCACCTTAGTTCAGTTGGGTTGAATATTATGCAGAGCTGGAAACAGTCTTGTGAATATCCCCAAAAAAACCAGGAAGAATGTAAGGGATTCAGGGTGGTGAAGAGCTGGTTGGGGAAGGTGCTCTGGGCTGAGGTGCAGAGCCTTCTGCCTTCCTTTTTCATACATTTAGGATGATTGCCTGAAGCACCATCGGTTTAGGGTCTGACAGTTAAAGCCTGAAGGACAATTTCATACTTGCTGCTATCCTGCCCTACATTCTTTTTGGATTAGTTCAGTAAAATTATATTCTGCTTTCTGGGTCGTTTCTGCCTTTCAATATCAGTAACAAGTATTCAGGTCTATTTTGAAGTATTCTCATTTGGGAAATAAGGGTGCACATACACCTTTTCTGTAGAGCTTTGAGGGTATAAGTGCAGTCTTGATCTAGTACTAGTTTATGGTACTGTAATGGCGGGAGTTTTTTCTTTGTTCCAGAGCTGCAGTAAATTAAAAAGCATAGTACACGTTTTCATCCTCACACCTAGTACATACATTGGCACTGGAAGTAGACAGCCTGTAGGTCTTCATTCCTTTTGTAAGAAAAGGTTCACTCTGTAAGGAGTGAATAATATTTTTTTTTATTTTTAATATTGCTGTTTTGGTATCCAGACTATCTTTTTTGTCAAAAAAAATATCCCATTTTATTTTTCTGGTATTCACAAAGAGAACTAAAAGGTGGAAATCATAAAGCAAGCACTTATTTTTTGTTGATTTGCTTCTTTTGAAGTATTGTACATGTTCACCTATGAGTATGTGATAGCTTGCATATACCTGCTTTCTTCTTAATATGTAATAACCATGCTTGATTACTTCTAGGTTGTGTAGCAAACCCTGACTTTGGTTTGTTGAAGGGCTAGGAGGTGTCTTCACACCCAGAGCACTCATTACATTTGTAGCGTACACACCACAGCAAAACTAAGGACACCTCCAGCACGGTGTCATTAAGCAGGGCATTATGGTGCTGAGTGTGGTGGGCCTGAAGTGTATGGAGGGGGGAGACTGCCAGGACTGCCTTCCCTCTGTGAGCCTGTCGCAGCCATCCTCCGTGCTGTGCTGGAGCCATCCCTGCCTGCTGTGCTCCCTGCGGCCTGTGCTGCTGTCCTGGGGCTGCGCTCTGAGAGGGGCTGTGGTCAGTGCTGCTGTCCTGGGGCTGTGCTCCGAGAGGGGCCGCGGTCAGTGCTGCTGTCCGGTGCGGCTGTCCTGGCAGAGCGGAGGGGCTGCGGTCAGTGCTGCTGTCCTGGGGCTGTGCTCTGAGAGGGGCTGTGGTCAGTGCTGCTGTCCTGGGGCTGTGCTCTGAGAGGGGCTGTGGTCAGTGCTGCTGTCCTGGGGCTGTGCTCTGAGAGGGGCTGTGGTCAGTGCTGCTGTCCTGGGGCTGTGCTCTGAGAGGGGCTGTGGTCAGTGCTGCTGTCCTGGGGCTGTGCTCTGAGGGGAGCTGCGCTCTGAGGGAGGCGGCGCTCTGAGGGGGGCCGCGGATGCTGCTGTCCTGGGGCTGTGCTCTGTGAGGGGCTGTGCCCTGAGGGGGGCCGCGGTCGGTGCTGCTGTCCTGGGGCTGTGCTCTGTGAGGGGCTGCGGTCAGTGCTGCTGTCCTGGGGCTGTGCTCCGAGAGGGGCTGTGGTCAGTGCTGCTGTCCTGGGGCTGCGCTCTGTGAGGGGCTGTGGTCAGTGCTGCTGTCCTGGGGCTGGGCTCTGAGGCGGGCCGCGGTCGGTGCTGCTGTCCTGGGGCGGCACCGCCACCGCGGGAGCCAGGGCAGCCAGGCGCCCTTGGGAACGCTGGCTTGGTTTGGCCCCTGCGTTGCAGGAGAGAAGCAGAAGTGGATGATGGCGCTGCAGCAGAGACATGTCTTCCTAAGGAAGGAAGGCAGGAAGGCAGGCCTGCAATTTGTAGAAGCTGATAAGGGAAGGGAGGCTGGTTTGCCACCGCAGGAGCACCAGTTTACCCATGAGCTGTGCAGGCCTCTGAGCTCAGCCGTCGTGTCCAGCAGGGAAACATCCACGGCGTGCCACACAAAATCCCAAGGGATAACACAAGAGGCCTTTTTAGGTGCTGCTGGAGCACCAGTCTGACCAGTAACACACAGTTCACTGAATCCCTAATTCCAGTTGGGAAGTTATCTGCTGTCTCTAGCAGTGAAATCCTGACTGATAAGAGAAGAGGCTCATCTGCTGGTAGCAGAGCCTCCAGTTTATCAGTGTCTGACCAGCTCATAAATCAGACTGGTGTCTGTTTTTATTTTGTTTTATCAAAATTTATTTCTATCATTGTAACGGTTAATACTTTAATAAGAGAACTTAGCTGGGAACATTAGGAAGTTAGTTAGAGACATTTTGCAGGCGCTTTTTCCCTTGTCAGTGACAAGGTAAGGTAATCCTATACACAGGCTGCTATTGTGAGATGAGAAACTGGCCTCCTTCACTGCCAGAGACCAGATGCACCTCTCTCTATCCTAATCTGTAAACGACTTAAAGGAGCCTTATCTCGGGGCTCTTCTGCTTCATTTCATGCTTGATTTACTTTAATTTGTCTGATAGGGCACAAGGATTTGGAGACGGCCCATCTTTCTGCAGAAAATGTTCAGATTTTTTTTTCCTTGGCATTGTTGTGTTGGGGGTTTTGACTTTTTTTATGTGGAGGAAATCTTGCTCCAGTGCAGCAAGCTGCTTGAGTGTGTTTAGATTTAAGCTACCCCAGCAGAAAAGAGTTTGTGAAGTGGTATGATTGTGTGATGGGCCACATTTACATTGAAATCACATTATACGATATATCTGGACTCCTGAAGGGAGCAGTGCAGTGGAGCGCTTGTGCCCACAAGATACTTTGAAAGGGCTATATATAGTGGCAACAATTGATATGAGATTTTACAGGAGACTTTATAAATATGTAAATGGGTGTTATCTGATTGGGTTCTTTGGCTACACATCTGTACCTCAAAGGAAGTGGAGCTGTGAGAACTACCAGGAAAACAGTAGTTTGCATTCTAAGTAAGGCTGAGAAATAGAAATGTCTCACAGGTTGACAGCGGGTCAGGGTGGAGGTGCTTTGCATACTTCGGAGGTAAGCCTCTTTGATGTGAAAGCGATCTCTTACTTCCACCAGAAAGGTAGAATTACCATGAACAATTTTCATTTGTTTTATAACATGGCTTAGATCAGGAGCCATTGACCTTTAGCATTCCTTGTTATTTCTTTAAATTGCTTATGTGATATGGCACTGGGGGGAATTGCCTTTACGTTTTTTGCATTTTAAAAAATGTACTTTCAGTGACCCATGGGAGAGAAAATAAAGTCTTTGGTACATTGATCCCTTGATTAGTTATTTCCTAAATGAAAATGGAAATACTCTTAAAGCAGTAATAATGCTATGTCTTAATAGTTGAGAAGTCAATAAATGGCTCCCATGTGCTTCATTAAAGTTCTTAATGAAGCCATTTTTGATAGCTGAACTTTACATTATCTCTGCTTTAGTCAGATACTTTTTAGGGAGAAAGAGGCGGTAATTTGATGGGAAATGGTTTTCTTGTTCACTCTAGTAACAATATTGCTAAAATCCTGTGCATCGTAATACCTCTTTTATGGGGCCATGCAAAACTCATCCATTGTAAATATGGTTATTTATAGCCATACTTAGAGATTTTTTTTCCTGTCAGTTCTTGTATTTTATTTTACTTTATTTTATGTATTTATGTCATGACATAGTCATACATTAGTAAAATGTAGAATTTTTTCAAATCAGTGTTCTAATATTGCTATTTGCGGGATGCTCTAAGTATTTCCATGTAGCCTTACTGCAGTGGCAGCCTCCTCTTTCCTTTACACCCTTGTTGTAGCAATTCTCAGCCATTTAATTCCTCCCCCCTCCTCTCTGCACTGCATTACCAGTCCTGACAGAGCCCTTCATATTTTGACAGGAAGGATTTAGTCTCTGGGATGAACACACTATTCAGCAATGAGCTGAAAAAGGGTGTGAAAGGCCTGTGGGCTCCTCTTCTGCCTTTCATGAACTCTTCTACAGCCAGCAGAGTGGATTCCTTGTATGATCCCTTACACAATAAATATGAGAAAGGAAATCTGAGTTAGATCTTGCATGTCTTTCTAATGGGGCCTTCACTGTGGTGAAAGTTGTTTCCCTGGATTACTCGAGCCATGTTGTTGTGTTATTGTAACTAAGTATAGTACTTGCTATACAAGTAATAAATCATAAACATGTTACAGCTATGTATCTTTATTATACAAAGAAAACAAAACTCTATTTTCTCCAATTTTTATAATAGTTCACATGAAAACCAGTTGAATTGTCAGACATAAAAAGCTTAACATAAAAAATGGGAATATTAAGTTATTTCCTCTGTAAAATTGGCCAGCTCTCTGTTGCCTAAAATTTGACCTTGATTTTCCAGTTCCGTGTTCTGGATTTGTACAACCTGGTTTTCGCTAGCAAAGGACTTCACTGGTGGATTAGAAATACATTGGAAGTGAAGTTCTAAAGCCAAGCCCAACCAAGCTTCACAGAACTGAAAGACTTTCGGTTAGGTTTGATGTATTGTTTTTATTAACTTTGAAAGAAGGCTACTATTAGCTTCAGAAGTTAATAAGAACTGATGCTTAATTCAGTTTTATGTTTCCAACATTTTGAAATCTTCTAGTAGAAAACATGGTTAATAGATACATTATTATTAGAACAGTAAATACAGGGTGTGATCTAGCATATGTGCGTTCCAGTTGACACTTAGATAAGTATCAAAATGTCCTAATGAAGACGGTGTATTGAAACACAGATGTGTAAAGTTCTATTTTTACTATTTAATTTTAGTAGCTACATGCTTTTCCCTAACATTTACTTCAGCTGAACACGTTCACAGTACTATAAAAAGAGAATTCTTTCCATTTCAATTTATAGAGACTTCTTTATTTTTTATTATATTTGATCCACCTTATAGTAATTGAGAAATAAATGAACAGAAACAATAAACAGAAATAGGAAAAGGGTAAAAACAAAGCTCAGAAAAACATGAATTTCATCTAGAAGTGAAATTAACAATTAAAAAATCAATTCCACAGAAAACATGCTTTTCTTTCCTCTTTTTTATCTTTTTCACAAAGTGGACGATGTTGGAAATTGAAAATAATGTAATATAAATCAAAATGGTCATTAAACTGGTTTTGAATTCTTTTATCAATAATTCTGTATGGTGCTTCCATATATAAATAATCTCAAGGTCTGACAGAGTGTGGAAGAGAAGTCTGAAGAACCTGAATATGCATAGCACATTCTGAGGTAGGTACTCCACATAGAACTGTTGTATAAAACCATCCTTCTCCATTTAGGAGAAGGAATCACAGACACCATTTTAGAGAGGAGGAGATGGATGACTCCCAGAGGTAAATGGCCTATTGATACTCATTGAGTTGGAGGTTACACAACAGAAAAGGGGATGCTGCTTCTCTGAGGGTTTTTGAGGATATTCTTCATGAGCAATTTAAAACGCTGATTTTACAGTGCTATATTGAATGTTCTTGTTTCTTCTGAGTAACAGTTCAGACTCCAGTGCATTCTTAGTTAATGTCAGTGGGAAGACCTCTGATCAGTTGGCTCAGTTAAGTAGATTTTATTAATAGGTAAGTATTTATGGTAAGTATATTGAAAATATTGGCAAGAAAGAACCATAGACCTGGCTAACATGAAAGCTCTTTAAAAACACAGGAATAGTGAATTAAAATTTTCATCAGATGGAACTAACTTCCCATATAAAATATTTTCCAAGGCTTTTTCTTTGAATCTCTGTCGCTACTGATATTTATGGTTTCACTAAAATGTTCAGGTAGAGAAATACCTGCCCTCATAAATCATTTGCAGATAATACTGGTTCAGACGCTCTCTGTCCAAATTGATAATGGATATCTGATTCAAAAGAAATGTCTTGTTTCTCAAAAGTTCTGTGGAGGATGCTAGAAGATGGTAAAGCAAGAAAAAGAAAAAAAATAATAAAAAAACCAAAAACCCAGATAGCAAAAAAAGAAAAAGAAAAAAAGGCAAAAAAACCCAGGCAACCAAAGCAACCCTATTTTTAACCCCATTTTTAATTTCAACTTTGTTATTATCTGTTATGCTAGTTGGCAGAAGTTGGCAACAGAGTGAACTACATTAGAATTGCTTCGTGGTTTTATAATTCAGACCACTTTCAGAAAGTTGGACTCATGTCTTGTGTTTATATTGGGAGATTTTTGCCAAATTGAGAAATAAAAATATACTGTAAATAATATAATAAAAATAATAATATAATAAAAAAGCCCCCAAAGTTGCCCAATCTGGAGCAGTGTGGATTCCTCCCACTGCACTATTTTCCTGTTAAAAATTGAAAATGCAACTCTATTCGGGTTTTTTTAGGGTTTTTTTTTGTTTGTTTTGTTTTTGTTTTTTAGTGTGCATAATTTTTAAAATGTAATCTAGTATTTAGAGTTTGGGGGAAATTTTTGGGGATTGTTTTTGTCTCATGTGTTTATTCTTGCTGATGTCTCTCTGGCTTTTGTACTCGTACTCTTATCCTTTGACTTGATGGATATAGGATCAGAGATTGAAAAAATGCAAATGCTTAATTACCTTAAAAGAGATGGAACGTTGAGAATTTTTTACTTTACCTTATTTATATCTCTGTTTTGGAAGAGGTTTGGGCAAATTTTGGACTTTGTGAGTTTTTTAAGTTGCCTTATTTGCCAGTAATTTGGTTTCCAGTGCGACACCCATAACTTCCAAGGAAGCTGTGGGGCTGGGCCATGCAAAGGAAATGAGTCACGTCTCAATCCAGGGACTGAGGGAAGAAGGGTGCTGGGAAGGAGGGGTGGAAGCATTGCTTGAACTGCACATTGTGCCTCTGTAGCACAAGTTGGCTCCTATGGACCACAGTTAGGACAGGCAAGGATAAGTCTAGAATGTGGTCTGATAGCTTTAAAGTCTTGGTATTTTTGAATTCATTATATAGTCTGTATGTTAAAATTAGAGTTTAACTTCTCCTGTGATTTACATACAATGCTTACGTATTTTGCTTATTTTGTCCTCCAGAGCCCCAAATCTCTATAGTTTTACACATCTCTCATGCATAACAAACTGAAATTGTGTGTGTTGATTTGCTGGAAACGAGTCATGCACTAAAATCATGCAGATTCCTTTGTGTTCTTATAACAACTAAACTGGTATGAGCAGAGATGAAAAAGTAGGTGGAGCTGGCCTTGAATGAGGTGCTCTAAACCCAAACAAGCTGTTTGAAATAACATTGTCACAAAGGAAAATTGAAAAAATAATAAAAGCAACTTCAGGCTTCAGAAGTGTTTCTGTTGCAGGTAAATGTTGCTATGTAGTCGAAAGCATTTAAGTGCCACAGGAGATACTTTGGAACATTTTCAAAAATTTTCATGTCTCATAGGTATCTGTGTCCCAAAACATCCTTGTCACGGAGAGACTTTTAAAACTTTACATTGGTTGGTATTTAAGGATTGACTCACAGATATCAGCCCTTTCTTTCACAGCAAGAACTATGGCAAAGCAAGATTTTAAGGTGAAGTAAATCAGCATAACACCATCCCTTCTGCCTTTGCTTTGATCTAGCTGTAACTCTGATTTGTGCCAATTGATGATTTAATTCTGTACTCACAAAAATATTCCTTAAGAATAAACTTGTTGAACTGCCACTGAACAGTGGTATAGGAACAAACAGAACATGACACCAATGAAAGAGAACAATCATATCCTGCCGTCTTGAATATTAAAAGCAAGAGAAATAGCAGTGTGTGTTTCCTAGCAGCATTTTATTCCATTTTCTGTCTGAGTAATTCCGTTCACTTCACTGGACTTCTGATTTGTATGGGTGAAGATGAGAAGGCCAGTTGTGTTTCTGGTAAAATTGCAGCATTTTGAGGGAGTAAAATGCTATGCTTTTTTCCCCATACCTGTGCTTCTTTATAATCTAAGCATATTCCCCTAATACAAAGTAATCGACATTTATCAGATTATCTGCCCAGCACAGAGAAAGTTACTTTTTTTCAGGGATTAAATTTGTAATTGTTTCAATGATGACTGAGGGCTCTTACCATTTGTTTAGGCGAATGAATAACAACTGGAATTTGATTTATAAAATAATATCTCCTTCTCTTCATGAAAGATGAAAAATAATTTCTTTGATGACAGTCTTGGCAAGCTCTTTCCATTTAAGGTATCTTCCAGGTTTTGAGGTGTCATTTTTCACCTCAATATTTGTTTGTTTTCCATAATAGAAATAGTTTCACCAAGTAATATTAGAAACTTTCTGAAATGATAGGGTGCTATCTTCTTCAACTATCTTTGCAATTATGATACGGAAATATTGCATCAGCGACTTTCTAAACATAGTATGCAGTGGTGACACGAGTTAATTGAACAGTTAGGAGATAATGCAGTATCATTGACACGATTTACTATGTAATTACCATTGTTTCCAGTGGAGTTATCATGTAGCTACCTCCTAATATCATATGTTATTTTGTGATAACTGTGAAATTTACTTATCATCCTGTTTTGAGAGACTCTGTTGGTCGTAGACCAACCCTTCTCCACCAAAGTTAAATACAAGAGCTCTGTAATAGAGTGACCTGCCCACCAGCTTTGGAGTGTGACAATTAAATCATAGGTCTTCCAGTAAAGCTTTGAAAGAATATATTGCTAAAGTAATTCAGAGTCCTGAATGGCTTAACTTCTTTATAGTCTTTTTTGCTGCAAGCATCTCTCTGTTTGAGTTTGGCAGTGTTTCTACAACCTAAGAAGAAATGCGGTGTAATTCAGCAAAGCTTTTCAAATATCTTGCTTTTAACAGTAATATTTAAAAAAAATTTTGTGCCACGGGGAACAAAAATGTTTATTATTTAATAGCTTACTACATCCATCATACTGTTTTTTTTCTTAAATTCAAGATTTAGTTATGGTCTGAGAATTTGCATTCATTACCAGGCAGTGATCTGGTTGAGATTTCATCTCAGTGATTTTTGGAAGCTTCCAAAACAATGGGAAGATCAGTAAAAACTTGAAGAACCATGGCTGTCCTTGCTAATTTAAGTAGAAAGTAATAAGAAATAAGAAAACAGAAGTAAACATTCTGCTTAATTTTAATTTTAATTTTAATCTTTCTTCTTTTTTCTGTGACAAAATCTTTCCGAATGAGAACTTCAATAAATAGTTTTAAATCTATGGTTTTTCTTCTCACTTTTTACATTGCAACTGAAACTTAAGGAGACAATTAATTCAGGTTCTGTACTCTCCTCCAGTATTTTGACAAGTATTTACAGAAACTTATATCCTGTGCTTGTGCATCTAAAAACTATCTTGAAGCTGTCAGTTTTATTATAATTAGGCTTGTCTCAAGGTTTTAATTATTTTTGGTTAGAATTAAATGTGCTGCATTTCAATGTAAATTATTAACTTCTAATTTTATTTTCCTTTTAGAGTTTTTCTTGTTCACATTGTGTCTTTTTCCTCATTGACTCAGCAAATGCACTAACATTAACAGTCAAAACAAACCATTTGAGCTGCTAAACATATTTTATGTAGGAGTAGCAGAGTAACCTGAGGGCTCCGGTAAATTCATCTGTCATTTCTGGAAACAAGCGTTTTTGTTTTGTTTGTTTTCATGAAATAAATGAAATTGACTGCTTATGTCTGAGTCTAACTTTTGTACTAGAGGACAAAAAAAAAAGTAGTAATGAGGGGGTTCTTGAGAATACTGTACCCTGATATTTTCTCTGTTATCTTTTGATGTGGCAATTTAGTTTATGTACATTCAATTCTACTAAAATAGACAGTTATATTGAAAACAGATTAATTATAACACTTACCACCAGATTTTGACTACAAATATTTTTCTCTTATTCAACATAAAATAGAAGGATACATTTTTTATATTCTATTAGATATGTCAATATGGACGTGTTGTGGAATTTTGTCTATGTCTGTAAATACTACTGGAAATCCTCTCTGCTGAGTGCTCTCTAGTGCACTGCCCTGATGCTCATACACAATTGCTTGCTTGAGCATAGGTTTGCTGAATGAGCAGTAAATCAGCTGAGGTTAGTAGAAGGTTAATATTAAAAACTAAGCAAAAAACACCAAACCAAACAGAAATCTACAAAGCAGAACAAACAAACAAACAAAAAAACCAACTAAAGCCAAACCAAAACCAGGAGCAAGAAAACATGGGCAAGAGTACTAAGCATCAGGAGAAAATCAGTGGCACTTCATAGTGGGTAAGGGAAAAATATTTTAGCAGTTCTGCACTACCATGCTAACCTTTCCTTTCCGTGTATATTAGGTAAGAAAAAGCTTTGAGGAGACTGTAGTGCTTTTCTTCCAAAGTGCAGGATTTTCTCTCCACATCAGTTCTAGATGGTATCTGTGATCAAAGGGACATACACTGTTCATATGCTTCCTCTGTACTTCAGAACGAGGGGTGACCTGGAGGGTGTATAAGTGCCCTTGTGTGGTTGCCTGGAAACTTTGGCCCACACAAGTGTCAACTTTCTTTCATGGTTATAAAGGAAGGCTGAGCCTCACAGAGAGCTTTAGTCTTGGAGAAAAAAGGTCCTTGTGTGTTTTAAAACAAGTGTCTCACCAGGAGATAATAGTAGAGCAGTGGGTTATAAATGATGTATTTTGTTCATTTCGCCTTGATAATGGCACAAGGGAAAAAAAGTTCATCGCTCTCTTATCAAAATACTGTGACATTTCTCCTTCAACTGTAAAATTTCCTATCACATTCCTCTGCTGCAACAGCAGCTAAATTTACTCAATTGTAGAGACTACATAACCTCTCATCAAAAGGTGTCTTTTTTATTATTTCTTTTCTTCATGCTTATACTTCAGGAGAAGTACCAAGGTTGCTGAAATCACTTTTTACAGTGAAGAAAATTTGCTTTTAAAGAGCTTATACATTAGCTACTGACTGCTATGCAATACCGTGCAGGCTCGTCTTCTGTCTTGGCCAAAGACAGCATGACATTTTCTGTTGTCATGTCTTTTTATACTGATCACATTTGTTCTTGAAGATGTGTTTTAAACACATTTAAAAATGAAGGTGACTAAATGCTGAAGACCAAAAGAACTGCAAAACGGTGGCACTTCTCTTGAGTGACAGCCTACCTCCAGTTAGTACAGATTGCTGTTAGAGACAAGAGTATTCCTAAATATCTGCTCAAAGCCAGCTGAAGTAAATGGGAAGTGATATCAGTGGGTTTTTCTTATACAGAGGAGTTGTATGGCACTATGTGTAGTAGTGCCATATTTCATGGCAGATGTATTTCATCTGCAGAAGTTGGTGTACAATCACTTATAAAACTATGGAAAACTACTACTACGGGGGACTGTTCTGTTTCTGTGGGTGTAATGGCAGACATCATAAAATAAAGTGTGGAAAAAGTATATCCAAAGTATATGTCCTTTTATATTTTGACTGGTGTTAGTACACTGATAGTAAAAAATCAGTAGTGAAATTTGCAGCTTTGTGAACCGGATTCCCATAATTTAAGTTCAACTAGGCAGCTTTAACTCAATACTTTGCCCATATCAGTTTTTAACATGGATATATCAAAGAATATTACAGAACTGCAGCATATTGCTATAAGTGACTGAGGTGTTAACAAAAGTAAATACTATTGCTAAAATGCAGAGGTAAATCTCAAAACAGAAACACATCTAAGAGAAAATAAAGTTTAGTGTGCATGTGGAAGGTAGCCTTGAGTGAAGACTGCAGGTAGAAAGATACTCATTTTCTTCAAATAGAGCAAATATCAAGGAACAGCTATAATGCCAATATAATGATTGACTCCTTACAATGGATCCTGCTCAGAGTTACAATGTTCTTCCAATTAATCTCCAGAGACATCTAGGAGATGGGTGACATTCCGTGCAGGACCCGGGGCTGCTTCCTTCAATAATAACAGACTTAATAATGAGTAAAAAGCCCACACGTTAATAATGTGCAATTACTACCCCAATACCAAATACCAAATGATGATGGCTATAAAATCCCATGTATGTGTTCTGTGCCTGGCATGTAAATCTTCTATTTCAACCAATTATGACTTCTCTTATATTTCAGAGAAGAGTTTACTACTGACTGGATCATCATTTGGAAAAAATTAAAATTGGAGTAATACCGGGATATGAATCTTTTATGATATAGGTGATGACTAAGTGTGAAATTGGGGATAAGTGGAAGTTCATTTGATGTTACATATTTCTCTTTCATACTTACGTGGTAATCTGTTGGAAGATATATTGTCTTTAATCACAGTCTTTTGAAGCAAAAGCTCATGGATGGACTGTTTCTGAGATGCATGACATTATTTTCATATTTTTCAAGAGAGGACACAGCCATCTGTTGCTATTTAGAAACTGCAAAGGATGTTTTTATAAAAACTGCACTTTTATTAACATTGCAACTCAAGAAAAGCTCTGGGTTCAAAATTTGATGTTGAAATAGGGAGATTACATAGTAATTGAATTTTTATTTGCATTGGAATGGTCAGTGAAAACATTCAGCGTACCCAAGAAATCCCCCATCTCTTTGTACAAGCAGCCTTTGTTTCAAAGGACAAGGGTCAGTGGGGCAGTGTGTTCTCATATTAATCAATAAGTTTATGGTTTATATATTAACCTACAAATGTATGCTGAGATCAGCTCGGAATTTTGTACACATGGCATCGTGCTAAGTCAAAAAAATGTAACAAAGACAAGAGGCTGGCCTTAACTGTACTGGTTTACTGACTGTGCTACAATGCAACACAAAAACCTACAGGTTATTTTTGCCTTGAAAATAATTTTTAAAAGTCTTGAAATTAATTTAAACTTACTGCAAATTGGGCAAAGTAACTTAGATACTACAGTTTCAAAATTTGGTTGCTATCTCCAGGTTAGGTGGTGTGAGGTGCTGGGAAATGAGGCAGGATTCCAAAATAATCACATTCTGGAAGAGTGAAAATGTGAGTCTGAAATACAAAAGCATTCATTGTGCTTTTGAAGGCATGATGTAAACAACAAATGAGAAAGCTGTAGCATCAAAATTCAGAGACTGAGGTAGGTGTAGCAGCCCCATACTGTCACTGTGGTACATATTTTGGGGATATTTGATTCCTGCTACCAGAATATTACAGAAGCAGAGGCTAAACTTAAGTGACTCTCGCACTTGTGACGACTCAGTGGCCTTAAACATGGTTTGAGGCTTTGGCAGAAAACCCAAAATTTGTAATACAATAGAGAAGGTATCAGAATAATATTGGCTTAGCATACTAGTGCATAGCTAAATGAGAAGAGGAAAGCAGATGTCCCCAAGAGGTGAGAGGTACTTTTGCACCTTTTACACTTTTTCACCTGACAGATAGGCTTACACAGAGTAAATGTATTTGATCAGTATTTTGCTTGATTGCATTTGGTGATGTTATTTATTTCATGTGGTTAAGATACAAAAAAACCCAGTAATCTATGTGACAGTCTGACCTGGATCTGGTCAGTCTACCACATATTCTTACCAGAATAACTGGGAACAATATCCATTTGGAATTGTGAGCTGTAGGAATCCTTATGCTAATCTTTTGAAGACTACAGCGACTCTTCAGTTGTTTGGGAGTCCAACACAAAATGGCAACTTAAAAGTAGAATTTCTTTTACTATTTGTCCCAAGAATATGAAAAATATGAAGTCTTTATAAAAAACAGTCCTTGCTTTTCATGTGAAGGTTTTGAATAGGTTCTTTGGTCTGTTTTACAAAAATTACTTGGTTTAACGCTTAAATTATTTGTTTTCAGTAGTCTGTAAAGAGTGTACAATGGCCACAGACTGTACAAAGGACACTTTTATGATGAAGAGATGAAAGGAAGGGAGATGACAAATCTTGCAAGGGAAAAATTTATATTTTTTTTCTGAGAGCACTATAAAATTAATGACTGAATACTAAAAATATAAAAAATTAAGAAATACATATTGTTTAGAATATTGTCTAGAATCTTTAGATTTTAGTCAAATGTTGATGAGCTGGTACACAAAGTTTTATTCTACAGATACATCCAGTTTAAATGCTTGGACGAGTGATGCCAGACAGTCAAAATGTGGTTAGGTGCTGTACATACATAACATTCTCTAAATTACAGTTTATTGAAAGTGTTACTAACAAGCAAGTTGGGTGTTTCCAGAATTGAGGAACATCTGGAAGACTGGGATAAAGTGCATATGAGTGAAAAAGTTGGAAGGAATTACGAATGTCTTTGAGACAGAAGTCATGCAAAGATAAATAGAAAAAATGGCTGTAAAAGGGAAAGTGAACTTAGGAAAAACATAGAATAAGCCACCTAGAGAACTTCGAAAACATATGTTGAGAAGTTAAACATGCATTTGTTATTTGATTTTGAGATGAGCCAGTCATGATATTTGTTGCTACTTAAGCTGGATAAAATTTTATTAGAATTTTTTGATCTGTTTGCTGTCAAGTGGTCATGATTGCTGAATTCCATTTTACCTACATATTGCAGCATGAAATTGTAATACATTGGATGAAAGGAACAAAAATAAGATCAAAAAAAGATTTTATATTGGATTTCCATACAGTATGCAGTATGTTGATATGCTGAATGCAAGGTCCATGGTACTGTTTGGGTAATTACAATAACACCTAATTTGAGGGTTTTCTTTTACTGCGGAAACCAAGTGAAAGGTCTGAGGAAGTGAGGCTTAAGATGAATGAGAAGGAAGAGGAAAACCAAAAGACCCTTGTAAAAAAAGATTGATGCTTTCTTTAGTGGGAATGAACCTTTTGGTTTATTGTGTAAAGGGAAGTTTTGTCCTTGTAATGCTATGGAGGTTTGATAACCAGAGGTATGTTAGGTTGATAGAACACAAAACACTAGACAAAGTAAAAAGATAAGGAATCACTGAAGGAAATGGAGATACACAAAGCTTTTACTCCTACATTGCCTGTGTTCACACACTCTTGTCCACCCACATGCTCCCAGAGATGAGGAGGGAAAAGTATACTGGGACCCCCAAATAGTTGCTCCTTTTTTTTTCCTCCTACACTTTTTTTCATGTGTAATACAAAATATGAACCTGAGGTATGGGTAAATAGCCCATATAACCCTTCTTCTCTCCACACTTCTGGCCCATCTTCTCCCAATTGTCTTTCAAGTAGATAAGCTAATTTACGACTTAATTATTTTCTCTAATTAATATGTGCAGCACAGGAGAACGAAAATCACTTAGTATGGAAAAATTATGGTTTGTGTGGATATGTGAATGGGCTGTTGTGGGTTAGCAAGTTCTATACATTTAACTTCTGTCCATTAGTGTGCTTTAGATTGTGAATTCAGAGGAATTTGACTCAGTCCTTTGACCAGTGTTCATTTAGTCAGCCGCTGTATTCCCTTCTACAAGTTATAAGCCTCAAGCCCAGCACACATCTGCATTTAGTGCCTTTAGCAAAGAGATTTAAAGCCTCAAAAATATCATTATGTACAAGAGGCATGCAGGGTGGGTGAGATAAAATAATTGGTAGCAACATTTCTCCGTTGGTGAGCAAAGGCCAACACAGCAGTTTAAACCCCAGAGCCCTTGGGCAGAACCCTAGAAAATGTTCTGTTATTAGCCTTTTGGTAGGTGAATAAATGAACTCCTGAATGGTCTTGGTGTAACTGCTGTGAGTGTAAACAAATGTGAAAGGAGAGAAAGCAATAATACAGAAACCATGATGACTGGAACTTGTTGTCATTTCTTCTTTTAGAATATTTCCACACATTGAATGCTTTCTTCCATGGTAGAGTGGATCACAGGAAGTGCATTATTGATTATGTTATTGTAAATTGTTTGCAGGTGAGAGATATTTTGTATTATTACTTGTGCAGAGTCCAACAGTCATAAGATAAAAGGCCAAATGGGAATTTCACTTGATGGAACACATCAGATACTCTTCTGTTGTGGGCTGCCAGTAGTGCAGCAGAAATACCAGAAGGAGAAGTATTAGTTAGAAAATTCACAGCAACTGCAGCCTACATTTCTGGAACAGGACAACATGAATCAGGTAATCATTTGTCTACGCAGTGTCAGTGTTGTGGGGTTGAATGCAGGTGATGTGACCTTCTTACAGATGGGAATTCATCTTTTTCCCTTCTTCTGTTTCATAGACCTGGTGCAAGAGAAGAGCCAAGCCTTCAAAAGCAGGTGCTGGAGGCTTTCCAGGTATGTGATGTCAAACGCCTGAATCACAAGGCAATTGCTGTGGCAGGGGCACTTCAAATGTTTGTGCTGTCTCTAAGATTCCCATCACCTTTAACATTACACTTCATTATAAATGGAGATTTTTCAAAATTACCTCTTCTACTCCTGCAACATTTTCTCTTCTGTAAAAACAAACCCAAACCCAAAACAAAACAAAACAAAACAACAAAAACCCCAAAACAAAAACAAAAACAGCAAAAAAAGGAGGGGAACAAAGGGACAAGGACAACTATAGGTAGTTACCCTCATCTTGTGTATGCTTTTGTATCATTAAAAGGAGTATGATACAGCAACTGGAAGATCATGACTTCTCTTAGCTTCAAGCAAATAGTGCCAGGAAAGTGAACAGAGACATGATATACTGAGTCTAATGTATCATACTGATTTTCCACCTATGAAGCCTGAAACAGTGAAGTGTTTAGGTTGAAACACTGATCAAATTTGCTGTTTTCTAGAGGATGGCTTTCAGGTTTTGTGGAATGGAGTAAGAATGAAAGAGCTATTAAGCTGTCAGTAGCGTTTAGCTGTTGGCATACTAAACTCCTGGAGAAAATGAAAACAAACCAACCACTTTTTCTACACAAAAATCACAAGCGCTTTTCTCCAGAAAATTTTATTTAAAAAGCTACAATAGTATCCTAATTTGGACAAACATTTTATAGTTGTGATGTAATTTCAGTGATCTGAAAATCAAAATATACTATCAAAAATTTTATTTTTGTAACTTTGAAATGTTCTAGTGTAGTGAATTTTTATGTGTGTTTGAAATTGCTGTTCATTTCCTCTATGGTTTTTTCCAGACTCCACAGTATATCATCCTATCATATTCCAGAGAAAATCACTGCGAAGCTGCAAATTCGTCATGGCTTTCTGTTTTTTTAAAAGAGAAGAGCAACTGTAAAAACTTGCTTTTGCATATTCAAAAATGCCTTTGAAAATGTTTGTGCAAAGAAGGAAGTAACTGTAGAGAGTAATTTCAGACACTTCAGTTTTCAGTGGAAATGCATAAACTGCTGAGAGGGGGCTGAACTGGTAGTAGGGTGAACATTCTTTAGAAACAGTACAAAATTACACTGAACCCTCATGTTGAACATGCAGGGCCTAGCTGCAGAAACCTGCTGAGGTCAATTAAAATCTTGATATTAATTTTCATAGGTTTCAGATTAACCTCATCTTTATTTTGTGGAATTACATTATGATGGATTTATTTTATCCTCAGGCTTACATGCTTCTGTCTTCACACTTATTGTTAAGTCTTCCAATAATGCTGGTTTTAATTTAGCATTCAAGTTCTATTGCTCCCTGTGAGAAATATATGTATAATACAAATAAAAGCCAGGAAATGGTTACTTCAAGATGGTGTTCTAAAGAAGAAAAGGTTGTCTGAATAAATGTGTTAAAATACTGCATTTGGTTTGATGGAAATATATTTTAGCTTGACTCTAAACTATTTAAATAAACATTATTAAATAAATAGTGGTTGGTGTGATAGTCTGTAATCTTTTTCTCGAATCATTCATCCTTGTTGATCTTTTTCTGTTCTGTCCACTATTACTGATAATCTTGAATATTTCTGGATCTGCACTTCTGAATGCCAGACTCTTAGGCTCTAAGAAAATACTAATGAGTCTTGTCTATGGCACATCATTATACTGCATTAGTTTATCCTGTAATGCATTGATATAGTTTTAATATTACATAAAATGGGACTAGATTTCAGCATTGGTGTAGCTGTAACAGTCCCAAAAACTTGTGAAGCTCTTTTTTTTCTTTTTTTTTTGCATTTCCCCATGAATCTACGTAATGAAATGTATCAGTCTGAGGATAAATTATGGGTACGGATTTTTTCATAATGTATCTGGCAAGATACCTCTGAATCAAATGAATAAATCAAGACTGTTTTTAGCCCTCCAATTCTGTGTGCTTAGATGTCTGTGGCTGATGAAGAGCAGTGTGCCAGGAATCAGGATTCTCACTGTGCCATCTCCCAGTCAATGCAGTCTGTATCCCTTGAAAACTAAAAGGAAAATCACAATGAATCAATCACTCTCTTACAAGCTCTGCCTATACAGGTTGGTATTAAAGTGGCTGGAAAATGTGTGCCAAAAGTACCCCATAGTACAGTACCGTCAAACTTGGAGTGAAGAGATGTATGTGAACAAAGCTCTAGGCAAAAGGGGAACCTTTATGCTAGCCTCTCCAGTTAGAATTCTTCCCATAAAGTGAGGAATGTGGACTGGCCAGCTGCCCTGGGGGATAATTTAGACAATTTGGAAGACCTAATTCAAAATGTCTGAAGTAATGTCACTGAGAATTGTCTGCTACAGGCGTTGAAATATTGTTCTATACAATAATCATCTGTTTAATCAGATCACAAAAGAAAACATTCAATGCCTGTGTACCTGTGTCCAGAGGAGTTTTTGTAGCCCATTCTTCTGTGCATCTTTTCCGTCATTCAGATTGTCATGTTATTTTGTAACCATGGAGAAGCAGGGAGGGGTGCCTGTTGGTCGAATTTAGATTTCTCCGGCTGAGTGCAAACCAATTTTTGAGAAAAATGAGAAAACATTTCTTAATGTAAATTGTACTGTCACTCCCTTATATCATCAGTGCAAAATGGATTTCTTTCCAGATCATCTGAACTGTGTAATTAGCATATTGTTAAAGCATAGGTTTGGATGTGCAATATTGTATGCATTTTCAGTGGCTCAAGATAGATGTAATTGCATCAAAGAAACTAATAATTGGTCAAATCATAAAAGTTAATTTTTTTTTAACTGAGGCATCTTATAACAACTTTACCATATTTTTATCTAAAATTATTCTTTGCAATTTTTTAAAATCTATCTGTGTCTTGAGTAGGAATGTTTGACAGGAAATGTAAATTACCATTGCTTCTAAAATGGTATAGCCCTTCTGAATGGGATGACCCATTTTAGGAAGAGGATAGGATTTCAAGTCTATCATCAGTTCCAGAAATATTGTGTGGTTTTGGTGCTGTGCTCCCTGTTGACTTAAGAAACAATCTCTTTACCATGATTTTCTTATATTTCTCATATTTTCCTACTGTTTTGTTTTACAAAGGTAGGGATTAATTTTATGTAAGTTGTCTGGCAGTCACAGTGTGCTTTTCATTGCTATTTTATGATGATTTATATGCTTCAGACTTCAGAATTATCCATATGCTATATTGCCCAGTAACATTTAAAAAATATAATGTGGTTGCTGAGTTTAATTCATTTATCTTGCCTGGGTATTTGGAGCATGTATAAAATGTAACTTCTCCATCATGTCATAAAAAGTTATTGCACTCCTAGGATCATGAATTCAAGAAACATGACATAATAGACTGGCAAATATGGCCTTGTGTCTTCTGATGATGATCCAAATCCACCCACTTATCTTGATCTGCCTATATTGTTAACAACATGAGTTGTCATACAACTAATTTTTCATTTTAACTGTTCTTCATGTACAGTGCAGTGTAGAATTTACTTTTTATTGCCTTTCGGAGGGAAGTATCATACCTCTCAGTGAAATAATGGTTTTGTCAGACACTGGTATCTTTATTGTGTAGTGCTTTTAAATTCTACACCATTTATACCAAGCTCTCATGGTGTAGGACAGGTGAGATGTGATGCCTCTGTTTCTCCCTGAGGATACTTAAAGCTTTCTAGATACTGAAGTGTACTGTTGATATGGTAGCTGTGTGGTCTGTGTTGTAGCTTTCAAAGAGAATTATTTTGTTCTTTTAAGTACTCTATGAAAGTGCACAATGTAAGCAGCCAGTGGAAAGGACTGACGAACCTAAAGTTTCTTGCAGTCTTTGTATTGATTTGCCCGCTTCTTCCTACCATAATTATACTCATTCAAAAGTGCAGACATTGATTTGCTGTTGGGGGTTTTATTTCATTGTGCATGACAAGGCGGAACAGCAATTTTTATTGCATACAGTGCTAGTGTTTAGTTGTGAGGAGTTGCTTAAATGGGTGTTTGTGAAAAAAGTCAAAGAATGATGCATGATTGTAAAACTCTTTGGATCCAAGAAGGTAAAAACAGAGAACACATTTCATCCTAGAAAAACACTGAAGAGTCAGCTACCACTCAAATTGAAATTATTTTAATTGTTGTAAATATTTCTAGGAAGATGACAATAAATTAGAAATTGTGCTGTGTACTTCGATTTTGTTGAGTGCATCTAAGAGATATAAAGCAATATATAAATAAATATATAAACCTACCTAAATTATTTTATTGAAATAATTTCAAGAGTGAAAGCATGCAATGTTTGAATTTAGATAAATTCCAAAATCAAATTAAAAGCAAAGACCTCAACCATCAAGTACTATATTTGAAACCAGTCTTTCTCTCCAGTTACCTTTTCCTGTTAGTCAGAGAGTACAGGGTCTGAGCTTTGTTTAACTGCTCCAAAAAGTGATATGGAGTACATATCAGAAACATAATCAACCCCCACTTGCAAGCCTACTTGCCAGAGACAAAAAAGATGCAGAATATTTGAAAAGGGAATTCCTTTCAGAATGCCAAGGCTTGTTATTTTTTTGCTATGTGGATTACAGCATCATGTAGAAGCTGTTGGTTTCTACTGACACAGATCCTTTTGTCCTAGATACTATACTTTGTACATAAATAAATACTTGCCTGTCTATCTATCCATCTATCTGTCATGCATATCTGAGTATCTGGATTACATTTTTATATGTACATCTATATATGCAAACACAGTTACAGTCCCCGCTCTGGATTGCGTGCCATTTAAAAAGACAGGTCAATAAAAGGTGGGAGAAAGGAATTCTTATTACTTCCAGAGTTACAGAGAGATTATGAGTGATATTGGATGTCCCATAGGAGGTAGGCTTAGATCCAATTTACCAAGCCCAGATCTTTCAAAGATTAAAACGAAAACGTTTGCCACAAGACTAGCCTTCTCTAAAAGTCTGTGCATCTTCTTTATTTGATAGTTTCTTGGAACTGTTATTATGATATGCATGGCAAAGTACTTGCAAAGACTTGAGCTACTTGTTTGTACTTTGGTATTGGCTTTTGAATATCTGTCTCTCATTTAGGAAAGTAATTTCCAGTATTTTTTTATTGGTTGTCAAGAGGAGAAGACAGCATAAGCATACAGAAAGTACCAAAACATATCATGGCTATATTTGGCACAGTGGAAGACTTTGTAAGCTGTGTGGGTTTATTTGTATGTAAATTCTCACATATGAGTAAGTTAAGGTGCTAATGGTACAACCCAGCCATAAAGATTTTTTTATATGAAATTATCTTATTGATTTAGAGTTTTAACCTACTTATAAATGTTTACAAAAAGTGTGAAAAAATTAAAACCTATATAGAGCATAGGATGCAATTTTCCTCCAGGTATAGTATTATTTCCAATACTTTTATGTTTATTCACTTTATATCAATATGAAGTTTATGAACATGGAGTTTTATTTTATTTCATTGTGACCTTAATGCTTCTGCTGTAACTTGAAGGTTTCTAGCTTCAGCTTAGGCTTGACTGGCAGATGATCTGTGATCAACACGGGGAAGACAGAAAGTTATAAATCAGTTGTGTGAGGGACAGCATATGTGCCTTAGTGCTCATGTCTTTTCTGACATTTGCTTCTGGCCATTGTTGGAGGCAGTCACTGGGAGCTTGGGTAGGACACAGTACTGAGCAGGAGGACTGAGGGCAACAGGGGGAGGGCAAGTGGTGGCTGAACTGCCCAAGGAAGCGGCGTCCAGGGGACAGGAGATGGTAGGAAGCAGGTTTTTATAGGAAGGTACTGGGATATAAAAAAGAGTGGCCCCAGCTCCTGCATGGAAGTTCAAGCTTTTTCAGATACTGAAAGGCTTGTTTTTTTAAAACCACTAACTGCAAAATTGGTTATGTAAAAGTAGGATTTGTTTCTCTAGATATTCTATTCCTTTAAGCTAATGCATTGTGTATCCTTTTAATGTACTTTGTTAATTGAGATGAAAACATATGGGGAACAAACCTGGTAGAATCAAGCTGTCTTTCTCCAAGATTCCTTTTACAGCAAATTGTCTGTGCCTATCAAAAAGGAATTGTTAAGTTGAAAAGTATTTATGTACATCAAAGGAGTTGTCACAGTTAAAATAGAAATTTTCTCTTTGCATTGATGCATGTGATTATTTTTTTTAATGGGGAGGTAGAGAGGAGTCGATATTTTTAGGGGAATTTTTATGCTATTACACATGATTTTGTAAAGTGCTGATTTTATTATCAGGGGAATAAAGATTCCAAACTGCATCTTTTTCAATATGATCATTTCATATGTACTTACCCTTTTTAACTCTATGTATTTAATAATAGGCTATGCTTCTTTTACAGTAAGTCACCATAGCAGGATAATAAGAAGCTGTTAAAAATTGACATTAATATTTTTAAAACATCATAATATAGGGGCGGTTTTAAGGCTACAATGACAAAATAATTCTGTAGCCCAGATATATTTTGAATATAATTCTTTAGATCACTGTTGACACTGTCTGTTTCATGACTATGTTTTGCCAGAAATACTTTCCTACTTCTTCAAAATGATGAGTTTATTCTAAGTATTGTGTTTTCAGAAACTGTGATTGCAACTGTCAGGGAAAGTTATGGTTCCTATCACTAGCACTGACTTCCTCTGAGACCCTGAATTTCTTGTTTAGGCTGAAATTTCTAGTAAGGCCATGGAGCATGTGGACTTTTTCTCAGTCATGGTTTACAGACGTAAAGTCTAAGCTGTGACGTCAGTCTCAAGAGGTCATTGTTCAGGAGAAAGACTGTCTATCTGCATCCTACTGCCACAGAACATGTGCCAGTGCTGGCTTTTCCTCAGGCTCCCCAGTCACTGCATCTGTCCCAGCAGCAGTGGGGTGTTCAAAGCCTGTGCTTGTAAAAGGGAGGATGGAAGGCAAGGCAGTTTGGGATATGCTTTACACACATGATGTCCCTGAGACTTACTCATATGAAGGTCAAGATCATTCTTGTACAGAAGGCTGCCACAAGACCAGTATTCTACTTAAGTCTTATGTAAGCCTCAGAGTAGGATTTAGGCAGTGCACAGGACTTCGGCTCAATCTCTGTTCAAGGGTTTATTTCACTCTAAGTTACAGGTCTGCTGTATAAGTGAGCATCACTCTTTATATCAGCTTCAAAGTCTGGGCTATGCTAAGATGTAGGTGCATGTGGAAGCAGTGTGATAGTCCAGGCTGAGGCACTGAAGGGTACTCTGGTCCATGTCCAAACCCAGCAGTCAGTTCCTGTCTGGCGCTGTGCTAAAAAGCGGCGCTGGTCACTGCTGGTGCTTGATCACAGAAGATGCAGATAAGCACATAACTCATAAGTGCTGGAGCAGTGCACAGCCATGTGCCTGTTATGCATGGCCATCCTCAGCAAGTGCAAAGGAATTATTAATTTGAATCTTGATATTGTACATTATAGTTATACTACATTTATCTCTATTTATAATAATGTTGCTTTTCATATAAATTGCATTTATAATGGATGTGACTATATATTGCATGCATGCAGTGGAGCATAGCATTCAATCTCCCTTTGTCCCTGTCTCCCTCTCACTTTCCTAATCTCAACAATAACTAGATCTTTTCGATGGTTACGCTAAATACTGATAAGTTGGAGTCTTTACTAAGGTTTTTTGTCTTTTTTCTTTGTACTCTCAGAATTTTGTTGGAAACATTGAAAGGAAATAGGAAAATAATTTTAAAGCATCTGCTTATTTTGCAAGACATTTGGGCAGTTTGGCTCACATACTTTTAGCTAGATAGTGGTGTCTAAGCAGTGGTTTCATAGCTCTGAGTATGAGTATCTGATAGAAAGCAAATAGCTTATCTGCTGTTACACAAATGAGAGATGAAAATGGATCCTTCTATCTCTAAGCATAAGTACTGTAAACTGAGAAGACACCACAGATATGGTCACAGATGATCTCATTGCTTTGCTTTTAGAGTAAAAAATAATACTTTTCAAAACATTCTTGCTTATGTAATATATTTAATTACATAAATATGAATACATCAGTCTTCATACTAAGTTAACTTCAGTAGCTTTTTACATTCACTGGCAACATACGCTGCATTGATATTTTTCATTTTTTCCAAAAAAAAAAGAGATCCAACAATTGGGTAAACATGCAAATGTCTATGATTTTTTTATATAATTATCATATATACTTGCGTAAATAATACTGTTAAAAAAAATAAATAAAGTGAGCCTCTTCCAGCTGAAAGGATTCCGAAAAGTCCTAGGGAAAGATTGGTGTAGGTGGTGGTGAAATGTTAGGATTTTCTCCCATGCAGAATAGCATCTAATTCAGAATAAAACTTCAGTCTGAATTATGTAAGCTGTATTTTCAGTTGTGCACATTTTCTGTTGTCTTACATACCGTGCTTCATAAACCTCTAAGTGTATTTCAGGTATATGAAATGAAGAAAAAGCAGACAGACTCAGAACTGAAGTGTTTTTGCATATATCGGGGAGAATCTGCACACAAAGGGAAATTTATCAGGGGCTGCTGTTCCTCTGCTGTGGGAGGGAGCATACCCAGGAGTATCCAGAAACAGATGATGATCTTATCAAGAAAACCTTCTTCAGTAATATTGTCAGCCTGCTCTTGCCAAGTCTAGCATTTCAGTATCCTGTGTATTCATGATGGAGAGAAAGGGAGCAAAGCTGTGCAAGGTAGAAGTAGCAGGGATGAAGAACCTGCTCTGCCTGCTGGGTCTGTGCAGTGTTACAGCATAACTGGGAGTGATGTTTGCCACTGTGGACTGTCCATGTGAGAATGCAGTTTACGCTATTCCTCTCATAGACAACTGCAGTTAGGTCTCTTTAGCTACACTGGTTGTCTTTGAGGATTTTTTTTTTCTGTATTTTTGCACGTACTTCTACTCCATGTTTACCTCAACATATGGAGTCAGTAACAAACCTCTTGAACTATGCAAAGACTGGAAAACTGTTGAGAAAAACAAACAAAAAAAATTATTTTAGTCTTTTATGAGATGTGGAGTTAGAAAACAGAGGAGTAAATTGTCCTTGTAGCTAGTAGACTTGAAAACTAAAGATCTTTTCTTCTGATTTCATTTCAGGGTCAGGATTTTGCCATGATGGCTGGGTTTATTTTGCTTCTATCTGTAGACTAGATGCTGATATAAACACAGTATTTGCTCTATTGTGTGGAACGTGACTCTGAAGCAAGTGAACAAACCTTTGGCATTGTTAGCATATCTTGAGTAAATGTATTTTTCTTTTACTTCTGTCTTTTTTTTCTTTGAGCAAATTTCTGTAAGTTTAGTGAAGCAGTCCAAATAAAGGAAAAGTCTAGAGAGCTGTGTAAAAATCTAAAAATCTAATCAAATTCTAGCAAGGATGTTCATTAGATACTCCCTCCTTTCTGAATTCCAGAGGAAAAAAACAGTACTTTTAGGTCACATTAAACCATAAAAATTATTTTGATGGCATATGTGATGAAAAATTTTTATTTAGTTTGCCGTTTCCATTTCTTTAGCTATTCAATTTATGTGCTATTAACATTTATTCAATTAATTGCTCTCCCTTCCAGTTCCCCTCAAATGTAGAATTAGCATTGTCATTTCAAATGGGTGCAGAGTGTTCACCACCGTAGGTCTGTGTTTTTCTAATCTGGGATGTGATCCTGTGTTTCTAAATTCTGTAGATTACCGGAGTGTGAGGTACTATAAGAAGCTAACTTTTTTCTTTTGTATTTATTTCATGTAAGTAACTGAATGCTAATAGAGTGCTAAAAATCTCAAATAGAGACTTTTTGAAGTATCTTTTTGAAGACTTCTTTTGACACTATAGTCTCTGAATACTAAGCTTGTGCTGAAAAACATAGTGCACATTTGCATCAATGAAGTTAGCTGTGTATTTCAGTTGTACATCTGAAGCAGTTTGTGTACCCGTACCTGAGGTCACATCAACCAGACAATGTTATGGGCATAGCTGGAGCCTGGTGTAAACTAGATAACCAATAATGAAACTTTTTCTCAAAAATGTTTTGTGGCACACATGGTGATCTGGCTACTTGGATGTAGAGGATGGGTTTGACCAAATGTCAGGTGAAATCACATCTCTGGGTGCAGTGGAGACACACTTCAGTTTTTCAGTTTAGCCAGGATTCAGATGAGCAATGAGATATTAGAATATTTTATTTTAGTGGTTTAGCTTATGAATTAAGCACTGTAATAACACAGATGCCTTGGCTAGAAAATAGTAGTGTTTGCATTCTAATTCTAAATGGGAATGCATGCACTTCTCTTGTGTTTCAGATTCGGAGATAGATGTTTCTTCTCTCACTTTGGCAAGTTTTCTGCATGCCAGTTTTCTTTAATATCTTACAATCCTCTTTTTCCAGGTGCTGTCTTTGTGTCCTGATCAGACCCAACTTGAGTGTTCAGATGGCTGTTTCCCTAGATGACTTCTTTCTTGCTTTGTTTCTTAAACTTATTTCTGCCCTCTCTCCCTGCCTGCCCCTCCCCCCGACTTCTGTGGTCTTGTTTTTGCTGAAAATCTTTGCCTAGGCTTTCCCTGTCCTCACTTTCACAATATTTGTTCCTTCCCTTTATTGCCTGATGTAGGACAGCGCTGTTGCAGATAAGGATAGCACCTGCACTCTCTGCCATTTGCAGTGCTACCAGCAGGTAGAAGAGATAAAGAAACTCTGCTTCTGACTTTCAGGGCTCTAAAGAAAGGTAGGGAGCAGCAAGTTTTTTTGTTATAGAAAATGGAGAAGGCTTTTCATTTGTCATCCTTACCTAGAGTGCACTGCTGCCCTGTGGGAGTATTGTCAAGATGCAGCAATGTTAGGCAGCTGAGTTAGGCATTAAGCAGCTTGTGGCAGCTTGTGGCAGCTTCTCCTGCATGGTCTTTGCTATCTAGACCTGCTTCTAAGCAAAGGCAAAGGAGATCAGTAGGTTAGAGCCACGGGTACCTCTGGCCTATTCTTGTGTCTACTTCCCTCATGGCTTTGGTTAACCCTATTCCTTAAGTGGGATGTATACAGGAAGGATCAGGGCTGGGAGAAGGAGTTGCTGGTGGGTGGCAAAAACTTCAGAAAAGAAAAAAGGATGCTATGTTCAGAAGCCCTCCACCACCTCAGTGGCAGCAGAATAGCAATCCTCCCTCCAGGGTGAGTCCAATTCAGAACTGTTTTC
Source organism: Camarhynchus parvulus (assembly GCF_901933205.1). Taxonomy (NCBI): domain Eukaryota; kingdom Metazoa; phylum Chordata; class Aves; order Passeriformes; family Thraupidae; genus Camarhynchus; species Camarhynchus parvulus. The sequence goes on from NC_044572.1 coordinate 132,720,431, forward strand.
TCAGTTTTCAGTCCCAAATCTGTTCCTCGTTTCTTGTCCTAACACTGTCCTGCCCCATCTTTTGGGAAGCAAAATTAAGTTTCGCCTTTGCTTGTGGACAACCTGGATAACCTCTGGTTTTGACAAGACCCCTGAGAATGCCATTTTTGTAGCAAAGCAAATGATAAAATTTCTTCAAAGGTTGACTGTAATTTAGTCCATTACTACTTGTACTCCGTGTGAATTTGTCTCATATGTATGTGTCTTCCTAATAAGATAACTACAATTTTTGTATCCCCCAGTAGACTTGTAGCGCTGCAAATCAGACTGTACCCTGACACCACCCAGGTCATCTCGCTCTGGGGTCAGTATACTGACTGCAGAATGGGTACAGTATTGTCCACTGTGAGAATTAGGTAACATGATGTATTAAATCCCTGACAAACACAGTAATGTGAGCTGCTTTGCCATTTTCAGGGATTTTTAAATTGAAGGTGGTGAGATGCTGGAACAGGTTGCCCAGAGAGGTGGTAGATGTCCCATCCCTAGAAACATTCAAGGTCGGTTAAACAGGGCTCTGAATGATCTGATCTAATTGAAGATGCCTCTTCTTGGTGGAGGAAGGTAGGACTAGATTACCTTAAAGGGTCCCTTCCAACCTTATTCAAAAACTATTATGTGATTCTCTGAACTGTCTATTACCTAATATTCTTCCACAATAACAGAGGCAAGCATCTAGTCAGTGCTGGAAGAGGATTTGTTCATTCACTCATTCATTAATTCATTCATCATGAAGTGCCATAGCACAGCATATTTTGGGTTACTGCCTCAGAGTTACAGTTGTTTGTTTCTGGATTTTGGACTATTGAGTGAGTCTTGTGGAAAGGGAATGTTACTGTTTCGCCATTTCCATTACGTTATCTTTTGCAGTGCAATTACTAGCTAATTCAAAGCTCTTTGTGTTAAGCTAATAGCTTTTGACTCTCTGCTGTCAGCCACTCCTCTTTGTGCACTTTTCATACGGTTTACCAGTTCCCCTACCACTTACCTATGAAGAGCATTTATTTTTTCTCTGAGTAGAGGCTCATCATAGACAAATCATTAAATGGAACATCAAAAAGATCCCATCTGTTAGAGTTGCATATGGGTAAGATCACAATTATCGAAAGCCTCTTTTTTTTCCCTTATGCTTATCCGTACAATAAATGTAGTTGTCAGCAGGATAAGTTCACGCATCGGATAAGGTCACAATTTCATTTAGTGACAACTTCCAACAGCGTGAACTTACAAGGTTCGATTTATTAAAGAGTCAGAAGGGATAAGATCACTGCATGGCCAGCCTGATTTATCAGGGTTTGACTGGAGTACTTGAATAGAGAATGTCGTATTTCAAGTTTATGTTCAAAACTGTAGTTTAGTGTGTGTTATGTCTCAGAGACTTGAAAATTGAGGGAGGAGAATTTACAGGAAGTATCTCAATAGTGCAGTTTATGTCTGCCAAACAAGTGTGTGAGCACTGAATATTGGAGCTACCTTATTAAGAATCACAGAAGTGGAAATGGGATACTATCCCATTATCAGTGGGTATACTACCCCATTATCAGTACTATCTCCACTATCAGTGAATTGCTCTGTGCAAACCTACACATATTAGTTTGTTATAATGGAAGCAATCACCAGCCAAATATTAATTGCAGATTCTTCCTGTGCATATAGGATGGCAGGCAAATACTGGGTTCTGGGTTGGGCAGCACTTAAGAACTGAGAGTGTTTTTAACTAGCTCACTGACTTCAGAGCAGTCCTTGTTTGAAACTACAACATACACAATTTCTCTGCCATGCAGAAATACTCAGTGGAGAGCCAGGTGGCTGTGGACTGGAAATATGCAAAGAAGGAGCCATTTGCTTGTGGAAATTGGTAGAGCCCCATGATGTCAAATAACCAGTCTCTAATTGTAGCAGAGGAGGAGCTTACTCATTGTTTTGAACTGACTCCACTTAGAAAGCTATTTTAAATTAAGAAAAAAACCCAGAAGCTATGGCCCAAAGCTATCAGTGACTTGCTTAGAAGTCTTAAATGCATATGAATCTGGATACAGTTATTCCTGAATGTATTTCTCCTTATGTCCCACAAAAACTGTTCATCATTCACCTTCAGATATATACTCCTTTGTTTCTTGCTCCAGAATGTAGGTAGATGGATGAAAGCCAGTATAATTTTGTTTCAGGAATACTATATATAGTTGAATTTTTCTGGTAGTCAGACTGTGGTCAAATCCTGTTAAGGGCCAAAAGCTCCTGCTGGATTCCTGTGTACTCTGTGTTTTGGGGAGAGTTTTTTTAAATGATCCTGATTGTGCTGTAAAGGAATACAAAGCTAAACTGGCATCTCTGCCTTCTGCTTAATGAAAGCCCTGTGTGGCATGCCTGAAACAATATATGCATGTATGAAAAGAATCCTAAATTGAGTCCTTTCATTCTGGTTTCCTAGCCACCAAGGTGGCCTAATATCTTAAAAGCCATGGGATGTTTTATAGCTGTACTAGTGAGTCATGACTTGAGGCTTCTTTTACAGTGCAGCTATCATAAGTCTTTGAGTAATCACAGACTTTAAAAGTATGCTACATCAACAAGATAAGAGAAACAGCCCACAGCACTAACAGCATTATCTTTTACCAAAATTGATTAACCCATACTATGTGTCTCAAATATTTTGTATAAACTTACTCAGCAAGCTGGAAATAAATGTGTTCCTGAAGAACAAGCTGTGGAGAAAAAAAAAATAAAATAAAACCCACTTGCTCCATAGCAAGGAAAGGGCAAGTAAATATCACTAAATGAAATAATGTCTCTTAAGTAATTTTTTTACCTTACTCACAAAAGCTAAAAACAGAGCATCACTTCCTCTGTACTTGTATTTCTTAGTGCTGCTTCTATCATACTTCTTGCTGTTGTTTTCAACTGGAGAGCTGACAAGTATGGGATGAAGAGAGTAAAACTACTTTTCTACTTTGCATGGAAATTATGAGTATATCACATATTTTATTCCAGGGGTGAATGAACTTGTATTCAGTACCGAGATGGTCTGTTGCAATTGCTGATTACTTGAGGCGCCTAACAGTGTTTGGCACAGAATTTTCTGCTTCCTTTGGGTTTGAACATGGATTAAAGAAGGCTGCAGCAGCTTTTCATCCCTTCTTTTCTTTTCCTCCCCACATGTTGGAATTTCCATGGACAAGTATGTGTGAAAAGTCAGTACCAGCTGAGTCTTTACACTTCTTACTGTGAGTGGTGATACAGCAATGAAGTCTCAGATCCTCTTCCTTCTCCTGATGTAATCTGTGAAGACTCTGAGCAGTTGTGCAGGGGATGGTAGCTGTAGAGAGCACTTCAGATTTACATCTGAACTTCCTCTGGGGCTAAAAGGGAAAATCTTGTCTTGCTGACAATTTTTCAAACCCTTTTAATTAAGAGTCACAGGGTGAGGTTCTCATTTTCCAGCAAACACCCTTGAAGTCACACATTACATAGGGCCACAGGTATGGCATTTAAACCAGCATCCCTGTGGGAAGTCAGCAGTGAGCAGGGGACAGCTGCAGTTACATCAAGTGGGAGACTGACCCCCTGTATGCTGCAGTTGTGCTACCATTCACCAAATAGGGAATCTCAGAGGAGAAAAATGTTGTAAATAAATGCAGAGAAGTTGCAGGCAGTGTCAATTTTTTTTTCCTCTAAAAAAACAAAGATATTCAGATGAAAAAAAAACCAAAATCTTTGCCGAGGACTAAATTGTAATGTGCGGTACCTTGTATAAGCAAAACCAGATTGTCTCGTTTTGCCTAAAAATGCAAGCAGATTGTCCTTCCCAACTCTGACATTCACCCATAGCATTAAAATGGCTGCTGGTCATGGTGACAAGAGAGAAATGTATCTTTTTTGGAGAACTGCAATAAAGAGAAACAGAAAGGTTTTGCAGCAAAACATTTTGTTACCCTGTCTCCAATCTACTCCTCTTTCATCGTGTTCTAAGTGGGTGGGGAAACACAGCAGATTCAGTACAATTCAGCATGATGTTACCCCATAGGCAGAATATTTCAAAGTATTCATATATATTGAATATTGCCTGAACTACAGCTTGGAACTGTAACAAAAGAGAATAAGAGAGAGAATCCATGGTACCTTATTTAATTATCAACAGAAGGGAAAAAATACATGTGGAAAAAAAAATGCTTGTTCTTATGCTTGCCTCAAATCAGAACTACCTATCAGGTATAAGATTCATGTTATTAATTTTATTTAAAATATAATGTGCAATGATGTGTACCTTAAAACTTTGGTAGCTTTTTGGATATCAGTGGTTGATCTGCCCTAAGTTTGTCGTTCTTAATCCATTAAAAGACAGGCCTGCTTGTAAATCCACAGGTACAGATAAGGAGTCACTGTTTGACTGTGTCTGAACCCTTTTCAAATGAAAAATGTCAGTGGCAGAAAGGGAGGCTGAATTATTTTTTAAAAGGGTTTTCAAAGATTCTCATGATTCCTGTGGTATCAGTTAAATGTGACATGTCCATAGACATGGCTGTTTTTTAGTGTGTAAAAGCAAGCAAATGCTGCAGTTTTCATCTCTCTGTAGAGAGAAATTCTGCAGTATGGCTAAGTGATAAACATGTTACTTTGCAATTTCTCTCTTCCATAATTAACATATAAAGAGATTTTTAAAGCTAATACAAATTGTAACAATGTGACTGTGAGAAGGAAAAAATGCTTTTATGGTTGTTTGGTTTTTTTTCTCTTTGGACGCATATATGTCACATGTGTAAATTAGATATAATTAATCCATAAGCTTTCCTGCTCACATACTGTCTCTTAAAATGTCATAGCACTGTCATGATGAGGACTCACCCACATACAGAGAAGCTTTTGTAAACCAGTACAGCTCTATTTCCTAGATTTGTTCCAGTTTGCAGGAAGGATCTGATGCACGATTTTACGTAGAGTAGTTTTGTAATCTGCAACACTCAGAGGTGAAATTTAGATTTCTGTGCTTGAAAATGGAAGCTGGAGCCAGCTCTTCTCTTTGGAAGATGGTCAAGATTAACCCCTGTGGACAAGTAAAAGCTTTGTAGCCTGACTGCAATGTAAATTCAGGCATCCAGGGGAATGTTTAGCTGGGGGAAGTTGTGGAGGCTGCCTGTGAGCCAGGAGGAGTTACTCACTTCCTTCAGCCCAAGGTTTATTTCACAACAACCACCAGTTCTAAATCTGGGACGAATTGACTCCTTGCACAGTTGGACTTTGCTCTGTTTGTGGAAAAGCACCATCCTTATTTGGGGTGGAGTTGTTGAGATGTGCTGATGCAAAAGACAGGAATCGCTGTTGCATCTGTTTGGTATGGAACGGGAGCAAGGGGCTTTAGCAGTCATGGAAAACAAATCATGAAAATATCATGGCTGTAGTGAAGTGGAGGTGAGCTCTGCTGCTCCTAAGAACAACAGATTTTTTGCCTACCTTCAGGAAAGGGAAAGCTTTGAAGTGCAAGAGCATGGAAAAAAGCAGTCAAACATCTAACTGGAAAAGTACAGATCAGCCTGTCCTTGTTCCATTGTATCCCTAGGAAAGTCTGAAACCAGAATTTATTTAGAAAGTAGTATTAGAAATTGTGTATATGAATATAACTGTTGCTGTATTTTTAAATGAAATGTTTGTTCATAAAAAGTAGTCTTAGTGAAGAGACTGGTTTCAAAGAAGAGTTGTCCAGACTAATTTTTTAATCTTGAAATAAAATTAAAAAATATGGGGTGGGAAAGGTGGTGACTGAATTTATTTTTCCCTTCATGAGAATGATGAATTGTGTTATTCTTTCTCTTTAATGAAAAATCCAGAAAAGTTAAGGTGAGCAAAAGCAAAAATTTCTCTTTTAAGTGGTTAATTTTGAAGTCTTTGCTTTCAAAAAGAAAATTTATTTAAAATAAAACAATATCATGCACCAAAAGTCATTATGCACTAAAAAACCACCATCATACAGCTTTCCCATTGCTTTCACTTATTTTGTCTGATAATATTAAGCTAAAAATTAAAATTATTTTTTGTTTAATTCTGAAATCTTACTGTCTGTAAAATCTCAAAAGTTTAAAATCCTTTTTGTAATTGCAGTAAATGCTTTTAGTAGTTTCTTGGAGGTGTAGTGAAATTTTTATGGCTATATGATGTTTTTCTCAAATTTTTAGTTGCTGCATGGTTCAAAATGTGATCTTGTGCAGCAAACTGCATCAAGGAGGTTAATGCACCAGGTGTGGCTGCAATTGGACCCTCTCTTTTCAGCTGTCATTTCCCCCTTCCTCAGCACTTCTTAAGAACTCTTATGGAACGCTATTCTGAATAAAATTGCTTTCCAACTCTAATGTGTGTGAAAAGATGCAAGAAAGGAATGGGACATTCTGAACCAAATTTGAATATAATTATAAGGGAAAAAGGTTTGTTTTTCTTTTGCAGGATGACAAGATCAGTTGTTTTTCAGACAAGCATAATTAATTCTCATTATATTGGTCCTCAGAACATTGTGCTTGTAAAACCAACACAAAGGGAGAGGTGGTTGTTGTCAAGGCATGAGTGAAAGTACTCTCAACACTGCTTGTTTTCTTTGTTTGCAGGAGAGTTGGAGGTGGTCCAGAAAGACGGGGAGCGCAAGATTCAGAGCCGGCAGCAGCTTCCGGTCGGAACAACATGGGGGCCTTTCACTGGGAAGATGGATCTGAATAATAACACCTTGGTATGTAGATGCTCCGAGACACTTCTCTTTGTTATGCTGTGTGCCATTCTTCAGGGAACAGCTTGGATTGCTCCTCGGACAGAGCGTTTGAAAACAGGCATTGTTAGCTTTAGCGGACAGTGGTATTTGGCTCTTCTCCAATTCGTTCATCTATGGCAACCATCCACATGAAATTATTTGGAGCACAGGTTAATAGTGTTTAACTTGTTCTTTTACTGAAGGGAAATGTCACTTCCTTGTTTGCTGAACCAAGGTGTTGGGTTCCAGTAGTAATATCTGGGGTTTTTTGTGGCTTTTTAAATTCTTCGTGGTATTAATTGCTGAATACTTAATTTACATTAAAGAAATGTATCAAAAATAAATAACTAAATTATTTTAAGATAAAATTAATTAAATTTGCCTTAATGTAATTGAACATAGCAAAATCTTCCATCAAATTCACATTTTTTGAAAAGCATCAAAAGACACCTGTCATATAATATATTCTCAGCCTCATTTTTTATTCTGATTGCATAAAGTATGTAGACGATTTTACTTTAAAGTAATGATCTCACTTCAGTGCACTGAAAATCATGTCATTTCTAGGTCTTCATTTCATCTTTGTTTGTGTTGGTTTTTACTCTGAGCTTCAATATTATTTGTGTATTGTTCAGATTAGTTTTCTGAAAATTTCAGGAAGGAAACAACTAATATCTCTAGGAAGGTTTAAACAGTCTTGGAACATGCATTGCCCTGTGGGATACTTGTGAAGAACTATTATCTGCAGCTGGATCACTGTTTGCTATTACAGACCTTGCATTGAATGTATTTAGCATAAAGATGTGTGGGACAGTTTCACAGGAAGGGATTACAGGCATTTTGGGTACACACTTCTGTGCTGCAAATGGAGAAACTGAGATTCCCAGTGTTCCCCAGCACTGGGTGTCGTACTGCCCTTGCAGGACCTGAAGGGAGTGAGGAGCCCTGAGTTTCTGATGTATCATCTGGGACAGTGTGAGGGAGGGGTTGTGTGGACAGGGGAGACAAAAGGGGAAATTTATTTTCTTCAACTCCTCCCTAGAGAACCTATGCCTGTGTAATGGAGTTCTCTTTCTAAGGATTATTGGAAAGAATGCATTTTTCTTTCAGTAAATATGCATATTAAAATTTGAGTGAAGCATTATTCTGAGTACATAGTATAGGATAGTATAGTATAGTATAGTATAGTATAGATATAATGCATAGACATTTAAAATCTTACTATTTTGTACTCGTTAGTGTACTTTATTCATCAAATGGTGCTAAGAAATGTTACAGAAGGTGGCATGGAAACTTCATCTGAGTTGCCAAAAGTTCAGTATTCCCAATCCAGATCAGACTTCCCATTCAGGCACCTGAATAAAGAATAGATTTTCAGAAGTACTGCAGAGTCAAAGAATCTTATTTGATAGAAAGGAAAAACTGGAAAATTTGAACTTGTCTCATTTTTTCCATCCATTTAATTTTTATTTCTTCATCTATTTCATTATTGGCCTGTCATCATTTTCGAAATGTTTTTCATAAAAGGTCATATGTGACAACCACCTGTAATTCAAATAATTTTCTGAATCCCAGTATAACTAGTTTCATCATCTTTCATATAACAGAAATCTTAGTCATGTTGTAGCTCAAAGTGTTTCCAGAATCGATGCTGTAGAGAAATGCTAGTTTGGTTTTGTCCACTTCTACCACTTCATCACGTACATACAACATGCGGCTAATGTTTAAGTATAGGATGTGGTATTGATTTTCCCTTCTCTACAAAATTTATTTTTGTCAGATATTCTTAGAATCCATTTACAACATGTCAGCAAGCAGCCAATCATACAATCGTATCTCTTTTTTTTTTTTTGATGGAGCTGTAGAACCATAACCCTAGTATAACCTTGCTTCTCCCAGGAATGTTTTAAGATCTGTTATTGCTTTTTAAATTTGGGCTAATACCATTTTTACTATATCAAAATCATTTAGTTAAGATAGTTGGGTTTTAATGAACTGGTAATTGAGCAGTGTGCAGAACTGACTTTAAATTTTTTTACTGTAATGGGCTAGAACAACTTTCTCATTATAGTTCACAAGGAAATGTGCAATGAAAATCTTCAGGACTTTTTCTTACTAAACTGGAAAGATACTTTTTTATTGTCAAATTAAAAATCATAAAGTCTATTTTTACTAATACTTGAAAGATTTTATTTTTGTTTTGCCTACAAATATAGACACATTTGGAAATGTGAAAAAGTTCACATAAACAGAATTTTAGTTCTCAGAAATTTTGTTTTGTCCCCTGAGCAATTCCATTCCTTGAAAAAGTCAAAACTGAACTGGGCACCATCTTGAGCAATCTGATTTGACTTCGAAGTTGCATCTGACTTTGAAGTTTGCCCTGCTTTGAGCAGGACTTTGGACTGGATGACCTCCAGAGATCTCTTCCAACCTGAGTTATTCTCTGATTCTAAGTATTTTTTTCTTTTCCCCAAATATCGGATGTTTCCTGTAATCCTAGATTTGTTACTTTAAAATGCTGTGTGAAGAAATACAAACCTTTTGATGCAACTTTAATTTGCCGTTATAGCAACAAAACTCCTACATCAGAAACATCAGCTTCTACATAGTTTTCTTTTATCGTTTTTTTTGTCTTGAAATTATTCTGGGTTTTTTAACCCATTTGATTACTTATCTCACTATTGTACATGTTCTCTGTTGTTCATTAGGGAAGTTGAGATTCTTTACTTAGGTTATTTTTATCTGGTTTAGGAAGCTCATTTTGGTAGAGCCTCACATCCGTAGAATTCAAACATGAGGAGCTGAAAACAAGTTTATTTCTTTTCTGAATGACCACCTCAAACATTATACTGCTATAAACACCAAATTTTTGGAGGAGAGTTTTAATGTGGATTTTTTTTTGTATAGAGAGAAAAGGAAAGAAAAAATCAGGGATCCCCATGTGAGTAAATATCATAACTTTTGCAGCTGCTACCTTCATTGGGAAATCAGTTTGTCTCTCACTAAAAGTATCTTACCTGACTGTACTGTTTAGTGATTGCAATATGACAGTGCCTCACAGGATTAATTCATGCTGTAACAGTCAGAGCTTACTTATTCCCCTTGCACTCTTCACTGAATGCAGCCTGTACATGTAATATCTTCTTGTTTCCAGCAGTGCTGCATTGCTGAATGTGGTCTTGCTGCTGTTGGCTCGTCAGATGGAGCAAGTTAATTAATTCAGCACAGTATTTAATTGAGTCACCGTGCCAGATGTCAATTACATTTTAGATCTTTCAAGTTTCTGTCTTGAAATATGTTAGCAGTACACATCTCAGAGTAGTGGAAGACTAGGTACCTTGAACAAAAATTAGTTTAATGCTGTTCACAATTGCAATAGGAATAGCAGGTGTATCAAGTGTTGCAGCACTGTTGGGAAATATGGTAGAGCAAGATCCACACCAAGACTGAAGAATACTCAAACTAAATGTGGACTTGAAAGAGCTCAATGACTAATAAAGTTCTTAATTTTTCTCATCTAAGAGTTAGCCAGTAGTCATGAATTGCATAAAATTCCATTATGAAATAAGGAATGCTATTATTAAGGTTACTGTTGATGAAACAATCTGCATGCAGCCAGCATAAAATCCTAAGACATTGTTTTTAGCAAGTGAGTCTTAGATCTTAAAACTTGTCTACGCTTTGAAGTTTTATTTCAGTTTGCCCTTAAGAACTTCTTTTATAATTCTTAAATATTTGTAGATATCTACATAGATACTTCTACTATATTTAAAGTGATAGACCTCCTATTTAGATACTTTTAAATATCTGTTCCTGTAATTTTGCCAAACTTATTTAACAAAATTCCTCTGCTCTCAGCTGCATGCATAATTTGTATCTGTCAGCACAATTGGGCATGGAGTTTACTCCCATTCCTTCCACTACTTTCACTTTCCATCCACTGTTTGATAATTATTGGGTAGTCCCTAGAAAATTAAATGCATAGGAATATCTTTTCAAGCCTAGAAAATGAACATGTTTCTAGGAAACATGTGTCTACATGTTTCCATATTCGCTTGAGATTTAATATAATCTCCCTGTTTAGACAAACAGACTCATGAAGTGTTTGAACAATACTGCTGGCTGTTTACAGCTGGTGAGAACTCAGCTGTAGAATGGAAGACAAGCACAATTTGACCATGAAGGCTCCAAATCATGGTCAATCATGGTCTTGCTGCATCACAGAAAATTCAGTAGATCGTGGATACCCACAAATTGATAGAAATATATTTTTATGCATCAGGCTCCTAGTTTGTGATTCCTGTCTAACAGGAAAGTGGGTTTGCACAAATGTCAAGTCTAATATGAGCATGCAGGTGAAAAGAGCAGAAGACCTTACTAGACTGGACATACAGCCCACTGAAAGATAAGCAGCTGGGTGTAGGCAGATCTAAATTCCAGCCACTAGCAACCTAGTTAAGAAAAAGCTGTTCACTTGCTTCTTTCAGCTGTAAATATTTTCCCTGTTTGAGGGGACAACTTGATGGGAATGAGGCCCATGGAAACAAAAGCATCCCTGAACCACGTAGCCCACGATGGATCTCAAACAGTGGTCGCTCTGGCAGTCATGTGGAGGCATTCCAAGAGGCCTTTTCCCTTGGCTGCTGCCATCTAGTTTTTGGTGTTAATCTGTGCCCATGGCAGGGTTTTGCAAAGCAAAACAATGATCAGCTGTATTCAGCTCGCCATTCTCATCTCCTTGTTGCAGGGAAGAGCATGCGAGGCAGGCCTGTATGAGCCTGATAAGGAAAAGAGGATTCAATGTGGCTGTGAAGAGAATCCACAGGAGAAGAATTGGTAGGGTTGGGCCAGGCAAGCACTAGGACACAGCAGGGACCCTTAAATGGGATCTGGGAGGTTCGACTCCAAAGAGACATCTCTGGAAGATATGCTCATGGAACTGTTTGACTGCATAGTGTGTGAGGGCTGAGGAGCTGAGATTCAAAATGGAGTAAAGTTATTCACTCACTAATCTGTGGCTGGTCACTTTGGGTCAGAAACCTCATGTCTGTAGTAGACAGTGACTTTTAATCTTCAGAGTTGCAGCATGAGGGTTTTCTGGGGACTTTTGTTGGGGGTGCTGCATGGCTACAGAGGGGCAGTAGTCTGACCATAGCCAGGCTTTAGCCAGTCCTTAGATTCTTTTTCTCTTATACAAACATGGAAAGGGATAAGGTAGATTTTATCTTTAAAAATTTGCAATTAAATATTGCAAATGGAGAATTTGACTCTTAATAGCACAGAGACATTTTTATATTTAGTTACCAAAAATAGTGTACTGAGAACCTTGATTCTTGTCTTTGTTATATTACTTTTATTCCTTTAAATATTTCAATTGACTAGAAAAACATTTCTTTTTCATTTTTACTACTGTTACTGTCAGTCTGTTTCATGTCTTGATCTAGTTTAAGATCACTTCCTTCCATCCCAAACATGAGCAGATGTTATTGTTGCAGCACTTAGGACAGCACATGATGCCACCCAACAGCTACACGCTGATGTGCTGTGCATGTCGTGGGATTGGCTGCTTAAAACCATGGAGTCATTACGGTTGGAAAACATCTCTAAGATCAGCAAGTCCAACTGTTAATCCAGCAGCACTGTGTTCACCACTGAATCATGTCCCCATGTAACACATTCAAATGTCTTTTGAAAGCCTTCGGGATGGGGATTCCAGAAATTCTCTGGGCAGCCTGTTCCAATGCCTGCCAAAGTGAAGAAGATTTTCCTCATATCTAGTGTAAACCTCCTCTGGCAGAACTTGAGGCCTTCCAGACTGAAATATTAAAAAAAATATTGAGATATGCCAAGATGTCCACATGGCCATCCATAATGATCTTTGAGAACATATCACCTCACATTACTTCATCTTTTACCAAGTGTTCTCCCATTTATATAGACATGTAGTTTAGGAGAATGCAATGACAAAAGAACCATTTTTTTAAACTTTCATGTGCAATTGTACTTTAGGTGATTTTCTTTAAGAAGTTATTTCTGCTCTTTTATTTATATTTACACACATTTAAGCAATGCTAATAATATGACAGCAAGATGTGGTAAGGATCTGAATAAACACCCTGTTTTGGAAAAATCCAAAAGCATTTTTTTCCAACTTGTAGACGTAGTTTCCAGGTCTCAGACAGGGGATGAAGCAACATGGTACAGTAGAGAAGAACCTTAATCCTTCTCTTCTGTCTCAATGCTATTTGTATACTGGTGTTAGCACTGCACACCTTAACATAGCCTTCATTTTAAGTTATTAAATATTCAAAGAACATACAAGTAAGACAGGATTCATTCTTCCTTTTTTTTCTTCATTTATTATTTGGTAATTTCCAGAATATCAACAGGGGATTTTTACACAAAATTGTTCTTGTTTTTTAACCTTATTGCCTTAACTTAAGGCGTTTTTTGAGACTACACTTACCCATGGTTCATTTTGACACCTGTTTATTCAAACAACAGAGCTTTAACATTTCTTTAAAACGATCACTGGTCATTTTGAAAGATTTTTGACAATAATTCAGTTACTTGGTGCTTACTGTGAGCATCTCCATTAAGCAGAATTTACCCTAATACTATTGTAATTAAGTAATAGAGTTTTCCAATCATTCCCATTAAACTAACTCTGTTTCCTGGGAGAAAACTCAATAAACTATCTGTCCTATTTTGGCAAGCTTCATTTCAGTAGGGGGTCCTTCTGAGAGTGGGAATGTACCCTGGGACACATTGCCAGGCAGCTGCTGAGAGCAGGGCAAGGGAATGCTTCTGCAGAAGAGATGAGGCAAAGCTGGGACAGAAAAAAAGGCAAGAAAATTTGGTCCAGAGCCTCTCAGACAGCAGTAGAGGGAGATGCTATCTCCAAATGGCAGGCTCTTGCATTTTAGGATGTGGGGAAAAGAGAGAGAAGAAAAGCTGCTTAATTAGAGAATCATAGCAATAAACTTCAGTAGTAACATATTTTTGTGCTTCTAAGATTCTGCGTTGAATCTTAAGTCTTCTACCTGGTCTAATCTTCTCTGTACCACAGGCTTCAAGACTCAGATTCTTATTTTGCTATTGTTAATTTTGCTAAATTTATAACACAACTTTTAGAATGGGATGTAGTCTTATTTAAAAACTTCATGTAAGAAAAATAATTTATTTATCTCCATTTAAAGTCATTCATGTAGCTCACTGGACTACAATACCTGACTGGCACAAGTTCTATACATGTATTTAAGATGAGCAATTCAGTATTAAATGTTGTCCTCTGAGGAAAATTTTTAAATTCATGCTTTCTATAATAATACTTTTTCTTATTTATGAAACATGCATATTATAGACTAGGAAGATATGAAATGCCAGGTTTAAATATTCAGCAGTTTTGGAAGTAATTTTCTTCTCACTAGATGTTAACACTATCTTTTTTTATTCTGAAATAAAATCCAGTTTCTAAAATGTTGACACATAGTTTCACATTTCATAGAACAAGCATGGGAAATTCTAGCTCCATCATTTTAGTGGCACATAAGGCCATGAAGGTGTTTGTGTCTATGAAGATGTTTGCATTGGTAAGACAAGAATTCAGTAGTTGCAATGGGCATGGAGCTAAAAGACTAGGCTTGTGCTCTCTCTTTGACCATTTAAAAATAAAATGTCCTGGAAGCTCATGGTTTTTGGGGTTTTTTTTTGCCTACTACACATAAAGCTATGCCTGCCTAAGGATAGTTATCCTTAGGGTACACTGGTAGTGGAGAAAAGAACTGAGATGCTGTTGCCTGTGGAACTGTGGTAGCACTTTGTTGCACTCAATATGTTGTCAAGATGTGCTGTCTGGACATACAAATGCATAAGATTTTGAAAACATCAACAAATGCTTTCCATAAGACTTGTGCATGCCATAGTAGGCAGTTATTTGGAAAAAAAAAAGTGTACTGTAGAGAAAATCCTGGTGTGAAATGTCACATTTTGGTGGCGTCAAAATTGCTAATAAAAAGTGCAGAACCATAGGTGCCATATCATAGTTACAAGGTACCATATCATAGTTACAATAACAATATTTTAAATTTTTGTCTATCTCCATTAAATAAATAAATTACTTAAAGTAATGGACCTGTGGATTCAGTTAAGACACTGGCTGCTTGCTGATCACTTTCATACAGTGTGATGGAATGATCAAAATTCCAAAGATCTGTTAGCTCTCTTTCCATTTGAATATGTTTGAGAGAAATAGCCTATAAATTTTCAAGAAGGATGGAAATTAAAGTTACTTCTGGTTGTTTCATTGCAGCCAAATTAACTGTGTTCTGTGAAAGTGTGGGTTTGAACATTTTGAATAGAAAAAAAAAACCTCTCAATATTTCTAGTAAGTAAAAACTGTTAGTACAGTATGTATGAATACATAAATATATTAAAAATGGATATTTAAAAATAAACATGTTTAAAACATAGTAACTATATATACGTGCTTATATATATACCCACCCAATGTAAGTGATCGTGAGTGTATAAGAATAGCATATTCTAGTCAGAAGGAGGTATTGACTGTTACTAGGTCTTAAAAATCTGTCTTATTTTAAATACCTTAATTTTGCTGAACTTTCCTCACCATTTGGCTGTAGCTCCTTTTCTAATGATGTCAAAGTATCCCATGGCCAGTAGCAAAATGAGTCCTTTTCCAGAGGCAACAAATCTACTTTGACTACCAAAGTATGCCCAAAGAAATTCAGAGCTTGGCCTGAGAAATTCAATGCTGAGTGATGCTTATAAATATCCTGAGCCTCATTTTTCAAGTCTAGAGAACAAGTTCATCAGTCTAATCTCCTTGTGGCTCCTCAGACTCCAAGGAAGCTCAAAAGACAACCAGCTCCAGCCGTTGGG
Organism: Camarhynchus parvulus; assembly: GCF_901933205.1. Classification (NCBI taxonomy): domain Eukaryota; kingdom Metazoa; phylum Chordata; class Aves; order Passeriformes; family Thraupidae; genus Camarhynchus; species Camarhynchus parvulus. The sequence continues at coordinate 132,736,101 of NC_044572.1, forward strand.
ACTCCAGAGCAAAGAGCACAGGAGGCACCGTCGCTTGCTGTCCTTACCTTCCCTAGCAGCCCCAGACCTGCAGCAAGGCCTTATTTATAGGTCTAGTTGTTACTTATTTGCTGTGAGCTATTTATAGGTTTAGTTGTGTGTCCTGATATTCCATGGTAAATTATGTGCATATCCTCATTGGGGTTTATATGGTTTCTTATTTATATTGTTTTGTTGGTTGTAGCAAGAAGGGAGTCAGTCTCTTCTCCCGGGTAACCAATGTCAGGACAAGAGATGTCCTCAAGGTGTGCCATGGGAGGTTCAGGGTGGGCAATGGAGGAATTTCTTCGTGGAAGGGATTGTTAAACATTGGAATAGGCTGCCCAGGGAGGTGGGGGTTTCACCATCCCTGGAGGTGTTCAAGGAATGACTGGATATGGCACTTACTGCCATGGTCTGGTTGACAAGATGGTAACCAGGGAAAGGACTAGATTTGACTTGGTGATCTCAGAGGACTTTTCCAATCTAAAGGGTTCTGTGCTTCTGTAATAATCATGTCCCATCTTAAATAGCTTAAAATTAATTAATAAACTTTTGCCCCCTTTATTTTTACTAATGCATTTTAATGTGCTTGCAAAATGCTTCACAACTTGTGAATAATTAAATACAGGTTTTGAGCTCTTTTAACGTATTTAGAAAATAATTGAGTTTTGCATGAACAAAATACTGTCCTTTCTGTGCTGTAAGGGAAGGATAGCACTCTGAACACTACTGATGCATTTAGGAAAAACTACATAACATATGAGATACCATCACAGTTTATGTAGATTATTCTCACTCTGAGAATATGTCTTATAATTTAAAATTCTTCCTGTCACAGATTAGCTTTTATATCTTGTTTTTGACATTTGATTTCTGAAATGCATAGAAGATACTATTTTTAATAAAAGCTTTATATATGTTAGTAGTTATAATTATTATTTATGTATTTATTTAAAAGCATCTCACAATTCCCAAAATATTTCTTTTTCTTTGAAGCTTTCTTCATGACACTCTCTGATCTGGGGGATGGGTGGCCACTTTTTTTAAACAAGAAACTGGAACTCCTGCGATGTGTGAGGACATTAAAGACAAGTTTAGGGGAGCTGAGGGAGGTGTGCCTCGAAGCTGGGGAGGTGAGGAAGGATTCTTCCCTCTCTCCCTCTCCTGCAAGCTGTTGTCCTCACTTGTGGAAGAAAACTGGGGCAAATTAGCATAAAGGAAAGCGAGCAATAAATCAGAAAACAATAGTAGATCCAAAATATCTTAGTTCCTTCTTTTCTGCTTGTGTTGAAGGGCCTGGTTCTACTATTGCAGATATTTAATTCTGCAGTGGACCTTATGGTACGTCTTAGTCTTAATCGCTTTGCTTTTGCAGTCACATTTGCTACATTAAATATTGGATTTCATTGTTTATATTTGTTAAATTCAAGACAATATTCTTCTCTTTTGGGATCCAGTATTTTACCTTTGTCCCGTTTCCCTTCTCACTGTGGTCAATTCACCTCCTCCAAGTCAAAATAGCATCTTAATCCTGCATGCATCTGTGGTGGAGGATTTTCCTTCCTTCTTGGATCCACCTGGATCACAAGCCATGGAACGACATGAAGGATTGCATTAGGTGAACCTTCCAGGCTCAGCAAGGTATCAGCAAGGGAGATTTAGGTTAGCTAGGAGAAAGAGCTTCCTAATGTTAATGAGAGTGAGAAGCTGGAGGAGATTGGGGAGGTTGCAGTCAGTCTGTGGCTGGTGTGTTTCAGAGCAGGCTGGACCAAGGCGACAGGAGTGGTGCAGGCGCGGCTGAGCTGTGGCGTGGGGGAAGGAGCAGATGACCCTGTGGCTTCTGGCAGCCTGATGCTGAGAAATGTCTGCAGCCAACCTCACTTGTTTGGCTGCCCAGAAATGACTGCAGGTAGCTAAAATCTTTCAAGATTGGCTTTAAAAGGAGCAGAATGAGACACTGTTTTTTTGTAGAAGATGGCAGATGGGACATTACAGGAAGCTAGACAGTTGGTCATACCAGTATAGGATACTGGTTTCAAAATCTAATTGAAATATAACAAGGGCTAGCTGTGAGATAAGGAAGTAAGCTGCTATATTTCTTTGGCATGTCCCTTCTCAATTGCCTGCATGGTTTTTTTTCTTCTGAATATTCTCCCTTCCCACTCCACTTTCTTGCTAACTAAAGTTAGAATTATAGCCAATATAAAATCAGTGTAGCTTTTTCAAAATATTACTTCCAGTTCTACTGAGGACTTTGTCTCTCAGTTTTCTGTACTTCTCTTTTTTTATGGAAATATAAGGATCATTGTCTCAGCATTCTAAGGATCATTGTCCCTGGTTTTTGTGCCATGCATTTGCAGAGTGAGAGCAATAGAATTGCATTTTCAGGATGCCAAGTGTGTATACTTTGATCTGGCAGTACAGCATGCCTCAGAGTGTAAGCTGAATCTTGATTTTTATAGTCAGTCATTCACTATCAGGTACCAGAGCCCCTATTAGATAGGGTGAAAAACAGAGAATACGCCATGGGTTCAATATGGAAACATTTGCAAGGAGGCTCTTGGCATCACCAGCATCCTCAAAGTCCATTTTGTGCTTCTGTGCTAGTAAATCTCTTAAATGCATGCAGAAGTGATACCTCTGTGCAGTGAAAGACTGCATATACACTGATTACTTTTGAAACCACTTTCCCCCACCCCACCACATTCAGTAGTGGAAAATAAGAATAATATGCATGTTTTGAAACTTGACCTCACAAATGTGAGACCACTTGGTGTGGTTGTGTCTCCTTAACATTCCTCGCATTCCCTGTCCCAAGTCCGGTTGTTAGAGCTTGTTGCAGGGTTTAAGTGGCTTTGTAGTAGCACCTATTAGCTTGGCTTGGAGCATACTTGGGACTAAATGGCCTTTCTGACCTCTAATAAGTATTTTCTTGTCAGTCATACCAAAGATACTTAACTATCTGTTTGTTCACTATTACTGCCATAACTGAGAGGTCTCCTGAGCTCTTCAGAAATACAATCAGGACATTGTCATTGTTTTCTCTGCTTCTTTGCTGTGCTGTTGTAGCACAGTGTCTTGCACTTGCAGAGTCTCCTCTGGGATAATTGCAATGTGGGGTGAAGTAAAGAGTTTCACAGGGTGGAATTTGCTGCCATGACTCACTGCAGCCTGGTATTCAACCTCGTGAGAGCTACAGTGGCATGCTGCCTTGGTATTCTCACTTGAAATCTGTATAGGGATTGCAAAGATGGTTGAAGTTATTCTGTCAAGGCAGCATAGAGCATGGGCAAATCTCTTCCAAAATAAGTATGTGTTACAGGTCGCAGTTGTATGTCTGTATTTTTTAATCTAAGTGTTTTTTTTAATCTAAGTGAATAGGCAAAATCAAGTCCTAGTGCACTTAGGACTTGATTTTGCCTAGCACTGAGCACTAGCAGGAGGTGCTGAGCACCCCAAACTTCCATTCAAAGCAGTAGGGTTAGGTATGCTTAGCATTTTCCGACACTGAATGCTGCAAGTACAGCCTCTCCATAGAAGATAAATATTTGTTATTTATATGACCTTGAAGATGGGACTGGTTTGATAGGGTTAAGGTCAATGAGTATATTATTTTTAGACAAGATACAGAATACTTGGATGGTTCTGCTTTATTTTAGTGTGTTAACATCTGGCAGCATTCTGTGTTCCATATGCTGCTGATTGTCCTGATACATTCATCTTCAGTGATTATCAAAAAGATTTCAGTCCTCTGGAGTTAATAATACATTTGAGAAGACAAATACATGAAGATAAGTAGAAAAGCTGCCTGTAGATTTCTGTAGAGAAGACCAATATTTTTGTAATCTTGGCAAGTACACTATTAATTCAGAAATGTTTTTTAAATTGACTTAATTAGCTAATTTCTGTAAGGATGAAAAATAGTGTATTAGAATTCAATACTGTTGTCACAATAGACATAGATTACTCTGATTAGTCCCTTTTAATTCTACACATTGCAACATGGCTAATTTTTGATAATGGTGATAATTTTGATAAATTGTGATAAAATTTTGATAATAGTTAAGGGGATTTTAGATTTGTACCCTTTTCTCAAGTATTATTTTTATATGTTTTGGGTCTGTGAAAGTTTAGCTATGCTTCTCCTGTTTCATTACAGTCAGTAATGAAACATAACTATCAGCTGACTTTTTTTTTTTTTTTTTTGGTATTGGTGTTTTCAGTTTTCCTAGGCTGATAAATTTTTTTCCAAGGCTATAAACTATTGCTTTCATTCTATGCTGTTTTGGCCTTACATGCTAACAGCTTCAGGGGAAAAAGACTTCAGAGTTTCACGTAGAATTTGAAGCAGGTATTCCCTCTTACGGTACCACCTTCTTTCTAAGAATGCAGAAACCCTACCACAATCAGAACCCATGGTGAAGCAAAAATCAAACTAAGCCAGATGTCTGTCAACCTTGTCTCTTGTGGCTTTTGCCACAGCCCACACTTACATTAGAGACCAGTCCTCTAGGCTAGCCCACTGTGGGGCTGGCCATTCCTGCGAGGAAAGGTTCAAGTAAGGAATCAGCTGTAGGGCTCAAAGCCTAGAAGGATGAGCCTTTGCTTCCAACACCTCCTGTCAGACAGTTCCTTGCTGCTCTGGTCTCTGCTGAGAAGGGAGAGTGCTGTGAAATCAGCTGTAGCCATGGCTCTTGAGCCAAACCCCGGCACCAGGGTCTGTCAGCACAACATGGCATGGGATGTCTGGTCTAAGTAGACATCAGGAAAGTAGCAGGAAGACTGAAGTGGCAGTTTGCCACAAAACAGAAAGTACAGAACAAACTAAGGTAGCAATGTTGTTCCTCAATATTTCTCTCTTAATTCAATATCTGGCATTTCAAAGAAAAAAATGAAGGCAGCAAAGTCTCTTGGGGCACATAACATACCCTGACCTACTATTCAGATAAAACTTGTTTTATTAATCATGCACAAATTTGTTTAGATCTTAGGAGTGACACTCTTCCTGTTGCCAATATCTATTAATGATAATTACTGCAAATACTATACTCACTCAGTGATAGCATCACATCATGGTGAGGAAGATTGTGATCTTATCTAAACCTATTCTGTTTAACTCTGACACTCCTTCTATTATAGTGGGGCCCCGATAAGATCATGCCTGTTAGGATCAGACATTAGTTGAAATCAATATTTGAAAATGTGCCTGTTTTTGCTTAATAGCAAAGTTAGTGTGAGGGTCATAGTGAGATCATTTGTTGGATGAGATTCTACAGCTTCATCTTGGAATGGAAATGTGTTCCTTGCTTCAGCTGCTGGTGAAAAGTAAAAACAAGGGCTCTTTGAAAGCTGTACAGCTTTGCTAATAATCACTGTGTGAGGAAGATACAATCATTATTATGATATTTAACATCTGTAGTGCTGCAGCCTGTTGAGGTTCAAGTCAGGAACTAATCCTCCTTTTTGCTAGACTCTGGACCTGATATTAAAAAGACAGCTGCTAGCTGCAGCTAGCTTAGGTCCTGGTTTTAAACCAGACATGAGTGCAATGGCAACTAGTGAGTGTGGAAGCCAAAAGCCAAAATGGCAATGATTAAGATTAGTATAGTAACAGTTATGTCACACTAAAGCAGCAGACATGAGTTTTTTAGAGATAGGGAAAGAAAATACAGTGAGTTTGCAGATGACTTCAGAGAATTCTTCCTATATGCATTAATCTAGTGGAAGAAACTACAAATAAATTGGGAGTATTTATTTAGATATAATTTTTTAAACTTATTTTCTGATAAAGAGGGATGTAATCTAGATCAGTGATGATGAACCGTTTTGGAGCTGGGTGCCAAATTTATTTTTAAAAGCTCAGAAACTCTTGTGCTGCCAACATTAATCTCCCTGTAACAAATGTGGCACCAGTGCCAGCTGTTTATAGTTGCTGATGGAAATGAATAATCAGAAAACACAAAGCACCATAATGCTGTTTTGCTGAAAAATATGGTTACTCTTAATGTAAAACTTTTCAAGATTTAGTTGAAGAAACCAAAGCAGAGCCCAGAGGATATTACATGGGACATATGAGACCTGCAGTGCCCTTTTCTCCTTAAAGCCATTAATTTCTGTTCTCCAGTAAATAAAGAAGTGCAACAGAATAGATAAAAAATGAAAAGTGAATAGTGAATAACCCGTTGTTTTGATGTCAGGACTTCAAAACGTGAGTGGCACTAGTTCTGTGCCTAAGGTTGGCATCAAAGGGCCTCATGCATAGCTTCCAGTGCAAGGCATATTCCCTGAGCACTAGACTGCTGTAGGGAGAAAGGATCCAAGTGATACGTTAATAGATCTGTTAAATCACTCCAGTGTAGAATTTAAATTTTTTTTAAAAAATCTGAAATTTCCACATTTTTCCAGAAATTGAGGTCTGTTTGAATGCCCATCCTATTATTTAGATAAAATGCTAATATTAGTGATGTGCTAAGACTTGGACAGTATTTACCAACCGTACCCATTTCAGTAATGACACTCTTCACTGTGTCTGATCATAATCTCCAACTTCTTGTGGTTTGACTTGGATTTCCTTTGCAGATCTCAACTTGATTATAATTCCTCACATTTGCCACACCAGTCACTAAATTTATCATTGTGTTTTCTGAAAGAGAGGAATGTACACATGACAGGAATGATACTTTTCACTAGACAAAGTCAGAAAGTTTTTAATTTGGAATAGGACATATATAGTATCATGATCTCTGCTAATTATTTATGTATATGTCTTTACCACTATCACATATGTGCCAACTGGTAGTTATGAGGAGGTGTAAGTTTAATTTATGTTTGTTCAAACATGAAAGTAAGTGGAATGACAAATGAATAAATCATTGCACAAGTGTTAACAGTAAAAGCATGACTGACCTCATTATCATCATATTGCCTTTTGATTCAATTAAATACCACTGCTTACTGTTCTCATATCATGTATGAAAGCACTCTAAGTTGAAGTCATCAATGTGGATTTCTATAGATTAAAAATTTCCCCTATAAGATGTGTATGAGGATATTTGAGTGGCATTTTGCCCATAAAAAGTGAGACATTTCTTGTTTTCATTGAATAGTGCATACTTTTAGATACAATATGAATAATAAAGATGTATATTTCATATTGCTTTTCATTTTAGTTGTAACAAGTACAGGGAGGAGCAGAGTCATTTTGAAATAATCCGTGAGAAAAATAGAAAGAATGTATTTTTGAAAGAAATTTTAAATAGGTCAAGATTTTAGACAGTGCAGAATTTTCCTAAGATTTTTTTTCCATTTACCCAACTTTATTTTAATCTGTGTCCATAGCAAAAGTGTTTCTTGTGTAATCTGATACATCATTGCAGTATTTGTATACAAAACTGGGTGTTGTTCCACCAGTGCATTTCCACAATATGGCATTCAATAGACTAGTGAAAAAGATTTGTCGTGAATGTTACTGAAAAACAGTGTACTGGTAGAATTTTGAAGTGTTAATATTTAAACATTGATCTCTTTAAAATGCTGACTTTATAAGCAATTTTCCTCATTATTTATATATTTTTTTTAATTCTGAAATATTTTCAAATTTGTGGAATAGCATCACTTTTCATTTGCCTGTTTTTATTTCAGAAGTCTTTGTGACATATTTTTGGCCATGGTGTGCTAGGTGTAGAATCCCAAATGCTTCAGTGGGGCAGGAGAGGTGACTTTTTTTCTTTTTCTGAAACCATGATGAATTTAATTTTAGACACAATGCAAAGCAGAGCATTACCATTTTCTGCCTTACTGCCAGATATGTATAAAATAAGGATATCATTAAGAAAATTGGATGTATCTGAAGAAGCAAGGTGGATTTTCCCATCAATATGCCTTCTTTCTCCCTATATAAAGAATGATGAAGAGCATAATTTTACTTTCATAATAGCAAAGTGTTCCACTTATTCCATTCCTTAGTTCCCAGCACTGGCCACATGCAGCAAGCGTGAGACATTCTGTTCATTTTGTGTGACAGTGCAGTCAGTCCTCTTTACATCTGACTCCAAAACAGCTAGACTAAGAAGCAACAAGAGAAGATTAAAATAAAATATACCTGCATAAATAATGGACAACAGTATTTGTGACTGTTTATTTGAATTCTAATATTTTAATTGTTTTAATTTTATTTTTTTGATTTGCACTTTTTGCCTCAAGAAGTTTTTGGTATCCAGTCTAGCCTATTAAATGTCACAAAACAGATAATCCTGCTGTTATTACAATGGCTGAATCAAGATGGCAGAGAGGAAATCCCTTCCTGAAAGAACTTATAGACAAAGAACAGGAAACATGTTCTAATGGAAGATCAAGGCACAAAGAAATTAACAGACCTGCCTGACAGCACACTGGAGGTCTCAGGTTTCCTACAGGTTAGACAATCACCTGTGTTATGAGATTATTCCCTGGAATGATGAGCAGACACCCAAAGAGTTTTACATTAGTACTCTGAGAACTGAACTAATTTTTATACTTTTTATAAGAAAATTGTTACTCAAAAGTAGCCATTTAGGAATCCATCTGTTTGTAGACAATTAATGATACAAAAGAAGACTGTATTTTTATGTATATTATATGCGGATCTTAACTATAAAGAAAATGCAAATACAAAACAATGCTTCTTTGAATGCATTCTCAAATGTACCACCTATGAAAAATAAAAGAAAATCAGTAAACTGATACGTAAGTCAAGAAACAATTACTCTGCAATAAATTCACATCATTTCATAACTGATGCCTTAAAATTCAAACATGAAAGTATATAAAAAATCCAAATTTGCAAAGAGTAGGATCCCTTATAATGTAAAGGGATGATTAAACCAATAGATAGTGCACTGGTGTGCATAGTCTGGATTTTGTCTTTGAAAAAGAGAAAATGCTTGATGATGGTGTAGCAGCACTATGTTTCCAATAGGCCAGTCAGTCAAATGCAAATACAGTCTATAATAAAAGAGCTGGTTGGCATAGTAATTGGGAAATGAATGTTATTTGTAGCTCCATATTTCTGTCTTTAGGAGTCTAAGAACTAGGAGGTTGGTATTGATAAGAGGGTTTGTGTATAAATCCTTTGTAATGAGGCTGTGCCTCTTCAGTCATTTGTATTAATTTTAACTTTAGATATGAACATCATTCTCTGAAAGGGGTGACAACTAAAATAACTAATTTCACAAATGTCTGGGGAGAAAAAAAAATACTCATTTTAGAAAAAAAATCCCTGCTTCCTGTTTGATTGTTTGGGTGGGTTTGGGTGGGTTTGTTCTGTGGCAGGGGGAATTTGAGAATATGTACAGGATCACCTTATAGCTGTGTAAGGCATGCACTACAGATTATTGCTGCATTTGTGCAGACGCTGACAAAGAGTCCAGGTTTGGCTGAAGGAAATTATTCTGCAGGAGGAATACCAGATATATCTCTTAAGGTATAAATGTCCTTGCAGACTTTATCTCTGGTCAAAAATTCTCCAAATGCCCTGAGATCTTCATCAGCTTCAGCCATTGATAGTACTCTCATGTTTGGGGTTTTTTTCCTATTGGCCTATTTGGGTGATTATTTAGCAATGTATTTGACAGTTTTTGCTGTTCCATATCTTCATGCATACACCCCTATTTGACATCTTGTTCATATTCTGAACTTCTGAATATTTCTTTAAGATTACCTGGAATGCAGAACTTGAGGGTCTTAAAAAGCAGAGAGTCTGGAGCATTGTGGAAAGGTGAAGTTCTGTCAGTGGCTTTGACTGCCTTTGTCTTGTTACTCAGTCCTTACCTGAACAGGTCTCTCCCTTCAGCATCATGTGCAGCCACACAGATTCCCTTGGCTCTTTACCTTCATGTCCCACATATCCTGATAATTATCTCTTATTTATATTTCTGGTATTTGCCCCTTAGCCTTTCTCCTCACTTTCCAGTCTCTCCTTGTTCACTCTTTCAGCTGTGTTTCTTTCACCTTTCTCTAATTTCTCTGTCCTTTTTCTTACTGATCTTCAAGACCTTTTTGTAATGTACAAGGACCTGCCCTTCCTTCATTTCCACCTCTACCCCAAACAGGTAATTTAGAGTTAAGTGCTTAAAAGTAGCATTTAGAACTGATTTTAAGGATTTTTTTTTTAAAGACTGAATGTTAATTTTGTGTAAATTAGAAATATATTATGAATTTCCCTGTTCAGGATAGCACACCCATTCCTTAGGCCAGTTGTAGGGCTGACTTGAAAAGAATCCTTATACTTTTATCACTGCCTGTTACTTTGCTGCTTACGGGGACATAATCGGTTTCTGTCTTTGGGCATTAAGTGAGCACAGCAGAGAGCAAGCAGGAATCTCTTGCTTCTGCCCCTGCCCAAGTTTAACATTACACACAATTAGTCAGGTGTATTAAGGGCTTACTGTGCCATCTTCTGCTTAAGCATGAGACTTGGGTACTACCAGAGGCATGCTAGCAGGCTCGATGGACCAGTGGACTGATCATACCCAGTAAATCCCAAGCTTTTGTGATATGTTGACAGACCCTTACCTCAAACAGTGCTAGCAGGCACTGCTGTAATAAAACCAGACTGGCTCATTATTTACTTCTGAGCTTTTCCATAAAAGCAGCATAAATGTTAATGAATAAATAATCTTCTCCCAAATTTCTTACAATAACTGAGCTTACCCCAGGCAGGTTGTGCTGCTGTAGATCAAGGTTTGAAAAATGTGAGAATTCCTTATTCCCAGTAGTGCATTGGGAGAAAAAGTTTGTCACTCCCATGCCATTTATTTCACTGTGAGGCGTTGAGGGCTACAGTCTCTTTACACATCCTTGCTCGTACTAAATCATTCACTAAGAGCTAACACAAAATTTTAGAGGAAAGAAAGATAACAGAGAAAAACATGCAAAATATTAGTTAAATTAATAAAATAATCCCACTTCCCTGATCTTGTGTGCAGAAAGAAAAGAAGAAATTGAATTGAAAATGCATTAGGTAATGCCTGATCTAGGAATTAATCTGCTTACTTACACACAGCAGAGATACAAATTCTCTTGAGATAGCTAACTTGGTTTCTGATGTGGTATAATCCATGTTTACACATGTTGCACTGAATTGTAAAGAGAAAAGATTCCTGTGTAAAATGAAGCAGAGATGGAAAGTAGAATGATAAAAAAATGGTTTTTAACATAAAGTGGTATTCTCTTTCTCACTATTAAAAAGAACACATTAAAAGAAATATGTCACCTTTGATCTGAACTGGAAAAAGGTGCTTGTTTTAATTGAATCTCCTTACTTCATAAGCTTTTAGCTACATTTTTGGCTGACGGAATAAGGCTGCAGGAAAATGTAAAGTTATTGTTGTTCTGCCTCAATTGAAATTAAAGGGCTGAAACAGTTCGTTCAACATGTCATATACTTTATTTTAGTACATTTAGTTTGAGTAGAGCACTTTATTCCTTTGCATTTGGATCACTCCTTAGATATTTGTCTTTACTGGGAAGTAAATGTCCTGTTGCCACAGCTTGTGACTGACCTGTGTGCTGGGAAACAATGTTGTTTGAGATAAGTTTTGGGGAAAGACCTCACATAGAGGTGGCTATCTCATTATCCATGCCTATCTAGGAATTTGTAGGCAATGCTGGGATGACTCTGGTTTCCTTGAGACTATGGCACACCTTGCCCTCTTTTTGAACTCATCTTTGTAAATGAATTAGAGAAGTGTTTCAATTTTGAGAATGTTTAGAATTTCAGACACATTTCATTGGGAACTGGGGGATTCATCTTAAGGGAGTTTTGCAGCTTTTCAGATTAAAAAAACCCACCAAACAACAACAACAAAAAAATCCACAAAAAAAACCCCAAACTCTCAAAAGAGAAGATGTAGATCATCTAAGAAGAGTGGTTCAACAAGTTGTCTGAAGTACAAAGTGAGATCATGGCTGCCCTGTCTGTGATGAGCACAGGAACTGCTGATATGTCTAGTTGTACCTTTAACAGTGAGTGTAAGGTGATGGAAATGGTGCCTGAAGCCCTGAAATGTGGAGCATAGAGCCATAAGTGGGATGCTTGCAACCCTCATAAAAGCATCAATGATGAAATACAACTCTATTTCATATTAACTGTGTGTGATTAAAGTTTAAAACATTCAAGACTTGTGAAAGTTAAAACTCTTCATGCAGCAATTAGTAAAACATGCTATTATATTTGGGGATCTAAATACTGACACAGTAAAATATGTACTCTAAAGATGAAAAATACTGTGTAACGTGAGACACTACTGACATAACTGCTGTGAAAACCTTACATTCTGTAGATCCTGACTTTTTCATAATTTTTTGTGGGTTTTGGTTTGTCTTTTTTTGGGGTTTTTTTGGGGGTTTTTGTTTGTCCATATTTTATTTAGTTCTCCATACAGTTTCTCTATACTCAGTATCTCAGCAGCAAAAGACATGTGGAATTTTCTGGAATCCCACGGATTTTCATATGAAGCTATGAATACACTGAATACCCTCAGTGTATTGAATACAATTGGAATAGAAGACTTATCACCAAAATATGTGGCTATTATTTTTTCATATCCGGTCTTTGTATCTTTTGTAACTTTTTTCTCTACTCTGAATATGTAAATGAGAAAGGTGAAGTCAGAGGAGAAAAGAAGGGAGTTATAAAAAGCCTGAATTTTCCACCAAGAGAGAAATTTCTTTCAAGATGATTTGGGGCTGTATGCCTGAAGAAAACCTCTTCCCACAGGTGTCAAAAGGGCTGTGTGTAGAGGAGGTCATTTCTATGACATACCATGAAGATCCTTTTTTCACCCGAACTCCTCTATTATCATGTTACTGGGTTAATACTTTTTAGGATTGTGAAGCCTGGAGCGCTTCATTATATTATAACTAGTAAGGTTTTAGTAACATTGCACTGAATTTAATAATTGAGAAAATGCTGTACATCTCAGCTCAAAGAAGCTATTTCACTCTGCTGTGCTGACAAGGAAAATAACAACAACAACAACAACAGTGAGATAACCAGTAAAAAAATATTGTTTATCCCTAGAGAAAAAAATGTGTAACTTGGTGGCATGCTGCAGCTCTGTGCACCTGTCTACAGCCATGCCACAGCCAGTGCTTATGAGAAACATCTGTATGAAAACAGATGTTTCTTTAAAATTGTTACAATTTGCCTTCATTTAGTGTTCTCTAGAAGCAGCCTGGGGTCACATTTAAACATTTCACTATGGTCTAGATTTAATTTTTTTTCAGTGGACACTGATTTTAAATGTAAGCAAAGGAATAGATACTATCAGAAAATTAACCTAAATTCAAAACTTTATGGTGAACTGTTTGCTTGCACATTTTTAGAAGAAAGGTGACATTAATCATGAAGCCTTTTTAAACCAAGGAGGAGAGAGAGGAAAGTATGATAACGATAACATGCATTACTCAATCGAACTTTTGCTGGCACCTCCTTAATCACTAAAATCATGATGCATGTTGTACATTGGAGAGTAATTTCAGACCTGGTATAGGGCTGCTTTCTTCTAATGTGGGTGCTATGAAGTTTGCACCCTTTTTGAGCAGGTGGGAGGAATAAGGTAGGCCATTATAAGTTCTTATTGGTGATAGTTAGACAAGTCAGAGAGGTAACACCAAACACTCTGCTCCTGAAACAGCATCAGTGTATGGCTTGTAACTCCCCACTGAACCACAAGGATTTGGGATTGCATGCCCTGAGACACAGAAGAAACAGAGGTGAGCTCAAAATGGGTTTGACAATTCTGTTACACTTGTAAGCTGTTGAAGCAACCCGCGTGTTCTTACATGCACAGCAAAGTGACCTCTGCTGAGAACAATGCAGATTCCACATTCATGAGATTCAAATCCTCAAACTTAACGGGCCAGACCCCATGAGGCTTGATGTATTAACATTGAATGTATTGTTTGGAATAGAAGAGTAAAAGCCTACTGGCAGTCTGGTTCTTGGTGTTTCTGGGCTTTGATTTTCAGTGTGCTGCTTCGTGGGCTGATTTTGCAGGTCCTGCAGGCTGTGCACAGCTGCTGAGTACTGATGATGGGTGAAATTACACTTTAAGCCAGTGTCACCTAGCTAAAAGGCTTGGGTTCCTGGAGATCATAGATCACTTTTGGGTTTACCCTTCTTCCAAACTTCATTCAGGCAAAGGAGGAATGAATTCTGAGGTTTATTCATGTAAGCCAAATCTGTCATCAAGGAGAGTGAACCGCAGTAGATCCAAAAGCATCATTTGAACTCCATGGATGTGCTGGCTCCAGATTTCAGTATTAAGTGTCATTGGGTGCAAGGACCTGTCTATTGGTGAGCTGGGCTCCTCAGCATATTCTCTGACAGTCATGGCAGGAGTTCTTTAGATTTCTTTTTTATGTGTGCATGGCAGAAGAATAGAAGAACACTGGCAGTGTAGCCCTTGCATCTGTCAAGGTGTCTGGAAAAAGTACATACATACATACATCTATCTGTATCTATATGTATGTATGTATATGTGTATATGTATATGTGCATATATAAACATATACATATTTTTAAACCTTGTCAGAATCAAGTGTGGGTGGAAATGTAGAGTTTGGGGATGCTCTTACCAACCAGCATATTTTTATACTTAGATGAGATAATCCAAAACAGTGTTATTTGTTTATGGCTGTGCCACTAGCACTGTGCAGTGATACTAAAATCATCAAAAATCCGGATCAGTGTTGAATGAAGCAGTTTACTACATTTTATTAACAGATAATTACATATCAAAAATTTTGTATCCTGCTTCCAGAAAGAAAATAGAGTATGAGATGCGAGAAGGTGAAAATAGGAGACAATAAAACCTGGTTAGGTGATTTTTTTAACTGTCTAAAACAAAGAAGAAAAATATAAATATTTTAAATTAGTCCTCAAAATGCAGGGAGCTTAGCTGTAAAATTCCATCTGATCACTATTAGGCTTACATGAGATTACAAAAGCCTGCTGATAATAGAGTTAAATTCAATTTCAAAGCACTGTGGTGAGGACACTGAAACTGTAACAAGCCAGTAGTACTGTTTGGGTGAAAAAGAGTGGATACTTTGGGCATAAAAACAGAGAGTCAAGAGGATGCTGTTTGCACAGTAGTTGACTGTATGGGCAATTTTTGTGATATATTGTTTTCAGGGTTTAGATAAGGTGTGAAAATAGAAAATCAATAGTGTAATAAAGGAGATTTTTAGGACTTTGATGGGTAAGGAGGAGGCCTTTGGAGGTCATACCCAATTATCAAAGATCTCTGTTTACCTTGATTTTATATTCTGATTAATTTCTGAGCCAAAACCTGGGCAGGTGAGGGTTACTTTTCAGTTTTGCTTTCATCGTTAAATAAATTTCCAGAGTGCCTGGGTATATGTGTACAAAGTTAACTAAGCAGTCATTGCAGCAATTCAAACCCACACCGAGTAAGTCAGAAGAGAAAATTCTAAAGGAAAATATACTGAGGCTACATGTCAGATGTTTCTCTCCTTTTCTCTCCCTCTCTTTTTATGCACACAACACCCATATGCACATGCACATATATTAATATATATAATATATGCAGATATTGATGGAATTCTATGAGTTGAAAGAGAGGGAAGATGTCTTTAAGGATCCATATCTCTCGCAGCAGATATATGTTATTATCACTGAAATGTGGCCTTCAGTCTTGAAACAGTTAAAAGAGTTCTACGGCCACAAAAGAAGAGATTTCTTCAGAATTATCTCCCGCCTCACATTTGCTCTTAGGCAAGCAGTTTAAAAAAGCCCAGTGATTGAGCCAGTGATCCAATTTGAAATGCAGAAATGATTAGAGCTGCTTGCCTCATTTCATATCGAAATTCTCTGATTTATGACAGGGCTGCAGCCAAGATCTATCTCCAAAGGGAATTAGTGTGCAAGTTTGCATATTTTTGTTATTTAGGTTTCTGATAGCAGCTGCTAGCTAGAAATACTGAACTGGGAGGTGGTGGTGCAGGGTTTTTCAGGCATTGGAGCAAAGAAAGATAAGAGCCTTATGTTTAGGACATTTAGACCCCTTGACCATCTCACCATACAGTAATTTTTAAACTTGGATTGCAGTAATACAGGAATCCAGCGGAATGGTTAATTGTAGTTGTAGAGAAAGGAATTACCAAAATTCTGTCTCCATGTTTTAACTAGGGGAATTTTAATGAGGCATAAAACTTCAATCATGCGACTGACCTGTGGGGCAGAGTGTAGAACATATAATGAAACAGAAATAGAATTCTGAAAAAAAATTATTACCTTATCTGGAATTTACATGAAGTGTTAACAGGAAATTATGCAGTGGTTATAAATGAAAAATATGGGATTTAATGTACTTATTAATAAAGATTTGTTACATACATGATACCAGTGTCCCAAATCTGCTGTCCGCAGCTGTCCCCAATTTCTTATTTCTGTGTCCTCAAATGCATTTAGTGTCTTATTACTCCGGAAGCTAAGGCCAATATCCATTTAACACCAGTGTCTAAGACAAACGGAAACATCTTTGTGTAGGGGTCAAGGACTGAGGAATTTCCCTTTTCTACAGCATTCAGACAGTCATAGAATTCTGGGTTTTTTTAAATTATGAATTCAGCTAATGTTTTCTTTGGATATGTAAACCTTCTGTGATGAGGATGAAAGAATGAGCACATGGTGGCTCTTAAATAAAGGGGGAAAGAAAAGCCTTTTCCACTGAATGAAGAATGAGTAACTGCTGAATTATGTGAGTATTGCACTGCGCAAAGAAATCACACTGTGAAAGTTTATTACCTTAGCTACTGTCCAGCTCCATATGGAGTCATTATGGCCTAGAGTCTCAATAGTGCTCCTGAATTGACCTCACTATAATGCAGCTGTGCTTCCAGGTATTAAAACCTCTCCCATATTTCACTGAATATTCCCTGGGAGATCCAAGGTTATTGTAGTAAAAACTTTAAAATTTCATTACTTTGTTCTTTGACAAAGAATTTGTTGAGAAGATCCTACAGCCTCCAGATGAAAATATGTGAGTTATTTCTTTTAAATCTGTTCTTCTTGCACACTTTTATTTTTGCATTCCTGCCCTTGTTATTCAGTGGTAAATCTGCCAAGGGAGCTGATCATGTTTAGGTGCATTATACAGTTACCTAAGTAACCCACTTTCTTTGTAAAGTCTCTCTGAGCATAGTGCTGACCTTAAAATACCACCGTGATATTGCACTTAAAACAGCACTGACACTGGGGATGAACTTCCCGTCCCTCTCTGCAGATGCCAGTGATTTGGAATTTACATTAGCACATTTGAAACTGCAATTTAAAACGTTGTGCACCTGGTGAGTGAAGAGTTATCAAAACAAGGACAGAATGGAAATGTAGGAAATGGAAATGAAGTTAGGTTTCTTTGTGACTAATTCATCCACTTGCTTGGGACCATTATTCAGACAAAAGAGACAATGCAGTCAACTGAAACTGTCACTTGAAGAGAAGGACTAGGTTTATATACTGGCATATACATCAAGACAATCTATGTGTGCTTTAATATTTTCAGTTTCCATAATAAGAGTATACAATGGCATATATTGAAGGTTATTTAAACTACAAAAATGTTAGGGGCTTTTTGGGGTTTGTATTTTTTTGGTACTAGTAACAGAAAAATTCCAGCAGAAATAGAAAAGAATCAATTTTTGGATGAAGTTCACCTTCTGTGTTCCCAGTAAAACTGAGCAAGCTCTCTTTCCTCCTACCTTCTTCAGTGATTTGATTGCAATGGATTCTGTGCCTGCTGTACTATGGTTTTTATGATTCTGTGAGAAAAGATGAATATAGCACTGTAAATGTCCTTTCTGAATGCTATTTTAGCTTCTCTGATGATGCTGTAATCTAGTCTACCCATGGTATTTCCAGAAAAGCAGGGGATGGGGTTTTTGTTAAGTTTTTGGAGCGTGGATGCAATCTGTGGGCCTGAAGCTTCATAAGAGCAATCACTGATGAATGTGTATATTTTCCCATTTTGACTTGTGCAGGCAGAAATGGAGATCGTTATGTGAAAACCTGGTGCTTTTTTAAACTTAGCTTAATGAAAAGGTTGTGTTTAGAGTTGTTTTGTGAAGTCCAGTGGTGTGGAGAGAATGAGGATCAAATATATTCAAGGCCAGTGCTTTAGTTGTCAGAGGATATATTTGTCCTTAGAGAGGTCCCTCACCTAGCAGAGGTGGAATGGGTTTTTCTCTTAGTGTAGTACTTTTGTGGAAATATAAAACTTTTATATTATGAAGGAAAAGATTTAAACTGAAAGCATGCATAGGTCTTTCTGGAGAAAACTTCCATCCTCATAAAGTATAAATGCTCATAAATAACTAGTCTTGCTTTTATCTTCATTAAATTACTTTACTTTAAACTTAACCATGGACTATCAAGTCAGAGAATCTCTGCATATGATAAAACCACTTCCACAAGGTATTATTTTTAAGCATATTATTTTAATGATTCATCGTAAATTATGATCTTTTGTATTGCTCTGATAGCCAGTAAAAGTTAAAATATTAACTGTGCAGTATAGTTAACTTGGATAAGTGCAGCATTAAGGTAGATACACATTAGCCAGTATGAAGCATCAGAGGTAAAATCAAAGGGATTAAATTTGACAGAAGAGCCCCATTTAATTTCTTCCAACCCCTGTGGTTCTATTGAATAAAATGTACTTTAAGTGCCTTTCTGGACTGTACTAACATCTGCTGTTCTTGGAAAACAGTTTTTGCCAGAGATAGCTGTATTACTGGGAAATGCTGGCCCACAATGGCTCTCAGAGAGAGCTATCTTCTTGTCTTACGCTTACTAATTAATTCCCACAAGGCTTGCTCCAGGACTAACTATTGTGAGCCCAGCAGTGTGAGGAGGTTAGCTGGGGAGGGTTGTGGTGGCAACAGCAGAGCCCGTGTGTGTGTGTGTGTGTGTGTGTGTGTGCACGTGTATCCCCAAGAGAGGTATACATACAAAAAATGTATGGAACAGGCAGAGACAGGCAATAAGTTTAGTGACTCAGTTAGCTATGGCCCTTCCAAATAGCAAACGTATTCTATAAATTATATCTAGTCTGACCAATTGGACACCATCCCAAAACTTAAGAAATTAGTAAATCCCTCAAGTATGATTGATTTTCATTGTGTAAGTTTAGAAAAAATAAATCTTTGTTGAAGAAGTTATGAAACCCACTTATATGTGGAGATCTGTCATGCCTCAATAAATAGTAGTGATCAAATGCCATGTGCTTCATATTTGTGTTGACTGCAGTGATGGCAGTCCCTAAGACAAGCCAGGGTTGTGTGATTTTATGTGGATGGATGTATGTTTGCATGAGCACAGACACACATGCCCATACACACACCACACATATGCGCAGACATTTTCTAGGAACCCTGCTTTCAAACCACTTCCTCAAAGAAGAAGGGAAAAACAGTTTTAATTTCACAGAACTGACCAGGAGAGATAATGAAGTACTTTAAAAACTCTTTATATGTGGAAGCCCTAGAGGCAAACCCCAGAGCTTTCTTACTTTTAGCAACCAATTACCACAAAAAAAGAGTTTCCCCAATTATGAAGTATACTAACACAGGCTGCACAGACTCAATTTCACAAAGTGTATTGGAAAGACAGCATTCACATAATTAATGAGAAAATGCTGCATGTGTTCAGGCCTTCTGTTAATTGATTAAATGAGCCTGTGTCTAAATCTGATTATAATCATGCTGTGGCAGTACAATTGGGAGTAAGAGGTAAAGGGATTCTCTCGTTCTCTCTTGTACACTCTTGGATATGTGGACACACATCCTCACTCCTACTCCCCCTCTCAAAATTGTAAGAACAGGATAAAAACTGCGCAAATAGGAAAGGTAGCAGACTTCCCTATGGAAAGGGGGATAGCTTAATCACAGTTACTTGAACAGTTGTTCTTGGTTTAGTGTCTTGGTTCCTGTTTAATCCGTCACTGGCACTTGTAAAGTACAGTGGGCTTTACAGCAGGCGTCAGTTTGATGCTTGTTGTGGTTAATAGTTAACAAGTGCTGGTTAGTTTTCCTGCGGTGTCGCAATAAAACACAAAACCTGCCATGTGCTTGTCAATTTTTTTAAAGAAGGCCACAGTGTTCCCTAAGGGTTGTGAGAGAAGTTCATCCCATTGAACTGGTCAGCAAGATATCATTAGCTCGTTGTGTACATGAAATCCAGGGGTTAGAGCACCAAGCGTCACAAGCCAGTTTCTTTACCTCCTTGAGCTGATCAGAGGATCAGAGTATCAAGGAAGGATTAGCACTGACTTGGGATTTGTGTGATTGGTTAATTTATTGCGGCGATGGCAGGCCTTTCATCTATGGCAACATTTAATCAGCACGGCCATGGAGGCTATTACGGGTTAGCTCTTTTCTCAAGTCAGCCAGGGCTGCACCATCAGCCCTATCACAATTCCCCTGAAATTTCCAAATTATCTGGAACAGGCTTTAGCCTCACAGTAATAAAAATTAGAAGAGATCCCTGATAGCGCTGGTGGAAAAGGCTTTCACTTGCACAGGGCAAATTATAAATAGTATGAACGTGCACTTTAAAAAAAAAAATTCTCCACCTCTTAAGAGATGTGCAGGACTTATCACCCCTGCTCTGATCCAAATCCTCGTGGTTGAAAATTTATATTAGATTTTATCAGTGAGGCCTAAGTCTAGAAAAATCAATGAAGGTTATCTTTTATGTTGCAGGAACTTGTGGAAATATTGATTTTCATTTTATAGTGAATTTGGAGCATGAGTTGGTAATCACTGCTGAGCTGACTACAATGTTTGCCTACTGTATCTTTTACCGAGTTTTGCTCAAGTATTTAAGATAGTATATTCCTGTTGATTTTAGCATGTAGTTTGAAGTCAAATGTTTCTTAATACAAGTTGGTGCATCTCCTGTTATATAATGTAATCCTTCAGGGTAATGTTGATTAGCTAATGTCTATTGAATGATTTCCGAATTTAATAGCAGTGCTCAGAATGAGAAAGAGGAAGATTTCAGGACTCACTCATATATCTTGCTTCTCTTTTTTCCTTTCCAGTCACTAAACCACTAAATAAAATAGAAAGTATAAGAGAATATAATGGAAAATAAGATGAAGGATGCTAAAAGATAAAATACTTATGTATGAAAAGACTTAGGAACCTGAAAATCTGCTAGTGTAAAATATAGTTATTCAATCTATTAAGTATTAAATCTTTCAGAACTAATGAAAACTAAAAAACTTCTACTAATACAAGACATCATGGCCAGAGTTTATTAAATTAATCTAGATCTTTCATCTTGGCTCTAAATGCTTTAACTAAGTAAAACAATGATTCAGAGAGTGGATTTTAGAGTTTTTCTCATGTGATGCCCTTATTCACTCTCTGTACTTTTTATTTTCATAGAGTATGTTTGCTTTCGATGTCATTTCTATTGGTGGTGTATCAGTGCAACAGATTTTAAAATGGATAGATTCTTCAAAAAATCATTTGAATATTCAAATAAATCTGTTCCTGCTAAATTTATGCCATTTTTGTTTTGATTTCAGGTAATGTGAGCTTTCTTTCAGACCTGATATAGAAAAAGGAATTTTTAATACCTTCCTCACACAATCTAACTCTAGGGCAAGTAAAATAAAACTCCATGAATTTCCAAAGATAAAGCCTAGCTGACCATGAGTACTTAAAACAGGGATACTCTGAGATAACAGTAGCGAAAAAAATTATAGTTAGCTTTAAATAGATTTTGGAGTATGGGCTCTGTTTGTTCCTTCTTTTGCAACTCCTTTGGGCAGGGCCTGTTGTTTCCTGAGTATAGAAGTCATGATGGTAACAAGACTTTGCCTGAGCAATCTTTTTAGCTTCTTAAGTAAGGATTTAAATCTGTAACTCTATAGGGATGTTGAAATACATAGGGTTTTTAAACATTGGTGCAGGAAAGGGGACAGAAGTAGAGAAGCTTTTTGCAAAGTACATGTCCTCAAGAAAAATATGGTGCTGCAGGTATCCATGAGTGTAATCTCTAAATACATCATCATTCTTAGCTGCAGAAAACTGACAGGGAGAAGTATATGAATGTAGAGACCTGAATCTCCTTGTTTGAGCACTTGAAGCATGATGCTGGAGAACATACAAGGATAAACTGAGCGGCATGCACAGATACATGACATACTAGTTCCTAGAATGAGCTGTGTGTCACTGCATTTATTTACATTGTATTGGCGTCCTTCTCTGAGTTAATTATACCCTATTATACTTCTAATGCTGTCATTATTTTAGCATCTTAACTTTTAGTCTTCTTCTTGAATTTTTAGTTGGTACGTTTTTGGTTCCATCCATTTTTCTCTGATCACAGTCTTTCCATATATTACACAGATGTATTATGGATTTGTAGATATGAGTAATGATGTGTCACTGAGATCAAGGAGAGCAGTATTTTGTCTTTTTTGTGGTTTTTGATGCTCTGATTAGGCTGATTGTTATTCCTTTAACTGGTAATTATTTTCAGAAAAAAAAAAACCAGAAAAAAAAAAACAGGAAAAAAAAAGGAAATTCAATGTATTCCTTTGTGGAATTATGAATTCCTTACCAGTCCCGGAATTTCTATTGACTATAAATACTGGTGGTATATGTAAAGGAAATTAAGGTAGGTTTGAGTTCCAGTAATGTAACTTTTATAAAGTGCAATGGAATAGAAATTTTTTTCCTGCTATTGGTAAATGCTTATGATATCCACAGCCTGTAATCCTTGAAAGTTGTCCCACAGCAACTCCTACTGACTTCTCTGGTATTTTGAGCTGAAATAATGCAGAGATAAATATTTCAAGGATTAGGCTTGATGTTTGGGGACAGGGTGTATTGGGTGGGGAGTAGGTAAGTGTAGCAACGTTTTTTCCCTTTAAATTCAAAATGAAATTATTAACATCATAAAATTGCTGACAGTCTGGAAACTCCAAAGAAAAGATGATCTGCAAAGATTGGTTTAAATTCTGTTGTCTGAATCACAGGTGCAATTCCTTTTGATGTCAATGGGAATATTGTCTTTGTTACTGAAAGTAAAATATGACCTATTGTCTATTTGCTTGTCTGTTATGGAACTACAGATGAGGCTGCAGAACCAAACAGATATGCCTGGACAGATTTGATAGCCTTTGCGAACTGTTAGTCTTGAACCTGGCATTTGCATGGAACTACACGGAATATTTTATTTTGTATACTTTAAGCCAGTGCTAAGTTTAAAGAAAACACTTAAAGGGTTCATAATACAATTATTCAGGATTTGGAACATTTTTTTCTATTCTCTATAATTATCATATGTTCTCAAAAATTTACCACAATTGGAAAGACTGCTTTTTACATTACTGAATAATATATTTCCAGTTTTCTTTGAACCATCTGTAGATTCCAGCAGTTCACCTTTTTTATGAATCTTCTCTGCTGCCGTTAGTTGTACACCAATGAGAAGCTACCAAGTGATTACATATGACAATCATCTGAAGCATTGCTTCTGTTGGAAATATACCTAGCTTAGCTGATTTTTTCACGGTGGTAATTGCCAAAGTTGGCTGTTAGTTATAGCTTTATCAAAAGGTTTTGCTCATTAGGCTTTAGGAAATATTTTAGATTAAGCTTGAAGAAATGGAGATGGGCAGCTAGATAATGAGTTAGTTGTGTTAGTACTGAGATTTACTGAGCAATTTATAGTAGCAGAGCAGATTCCCCTACCTCAGTATTACTGTGTGCAGGACATGATAGTCTCTTTCTTTTGAATTTTTTTAAAAAGCCCTTTACTTGTTGTAAGCTATATGACTCTTTTTGTGCCTGATCAAGAAGAGCAAATACCCACAAGAAGGGATGACTTCTCTGGGTAATATGTGGTGAAGTTCCCCCAGGTCTTTAAAGATTCTTCAGGGAAGAAAATATTTTACCCTAGTTTGTCCCAAAGAAGACAAGTCCTTGTAATTGACCTGGATGAATAAATCACATACAAATAATCTTTCCCTTTCAAAATAATTACATACAACTACAGCAAAGCCAAAGGAGTTGGGATCTATATGTTCCTGGTAGGAGATATGGGGATCTCAAGTCAGTGGGTTAGCAGGTCAGTTTGGGAAGCTCAGCAATTTAAAGGTAATATGGAAACAAGGTAGAATTGTATGAATAATAAATAAATATATAAACAAATAAATAGTGATGTTGCTTTTTTAAAAGAAAACAATCTTACTTGAAATAAAACAGTAGAAAATTCAGATTGTTATCCCTTCCTAGAATTATGTGTAGTATGTTGACTAGTCAGTACATTTCTAGATTATTTTGGTCATATTCCTGGGAAATAAGCCAATACTGATAAATAGACTTGATGTTTGAAAAGCCTTTAGGATTAATCTAGTGATTATAGTATTGTAAATTTTGAATTTGACTCTAGAAAATGTAGTCCATTTGACTTTATGAAATAGATTTTGAAAAAATGTGAAAGGTAAGTGGCTTTGAATGCTATATATCATATTAATTACAGAAAAATGGGAAATGTTTCAGAAGTTGAAAAATAAGATTGGAACACATCCTGAGTCAGAGAAACTATTTCAAGTCATTCTCCTGGTAAACATTTTCTTATCTGTGTACATTCCAGCACCATCCTTACATGTGTTGTGCAGCTCACTCATTCTTATGCAAAATCTTAAATTATCAACATTAAACAATTAAAACAATTTGGATCAGACAAGAAATGTCAGTTTTGCCCAGTGCCATCAATCTGTTCTTCAGTTTGTTTACAGTACAGGCAAGGTCTGTGAGCTTTTTTTGTCACACAGGTGTTTATTTAGAAGGAAGAAGTGAAATTAGCTTGTCCACTTCAACGGGTTCAATTTTCTGTAAATGAGAAGAGCACATATTAAGATTTCTAGCATCATTCTCTGTCATACACATTTATTAAGGGAATCCAGTTTCTATTTTAAACCAGTCATTTTCTCAAACTTTCAAACAATTCTAGGCAAACTAAAAAATCAGTGGTTCTTTTTAATAAAACTGAGGGTTGTAGTACTGATATTTAACTAATATTTTATTGTAAATGGTGTCTTTATTTTAGTGTATTGAAAGCTTAATAACTTTCAGTTTAATGTGAACACCATTCCAGATCTTAAGATAATTTACACACTACTTCAGTCACTTCAAATTACATGGGCTCATTTATATGTAAATTTTATTTTATATAAAAAAGTATTGTTTTTATTAATATATATGTGTTGTTCAATTCTACATAAATATCCAAGTAATGATCTTTTAAAATTATCTATGTTGAAGTGAATGAAGTAATTCTGCAAAATATCAATTAAGCATTTCACTCTCAGTAACAACAAAGTGGAAATTCCATAAATTCCATAAAATTCTATTTCGGTCCAGTACTGAGGGTCTCTGTTGATTACATGGTAGGCAGAAGGTAAAAGAATCAATAAACCATGGACCATGTCCTGCTTCTTTTACTTTGGATATGGAAAAATTTCTATGTCTTCTGTTGTTTTCAGTGATAAATTGTAGATGTAAGAACTGCAGTTTCACTTTGTCGTGATGCTGCCAAATAGATATAATAATGAACCTGTCTTGAATATCCAGGTACATGCAAATATAAATTTGATTGTAATAATATCTGTGACTTGTAAAAATTAGAAAATCAGTTTTCTTTTTGTCTAAATTTTCTTGCATTTCAGGAATTTTTCAAGTCAAATACCTGCCCATTAATTTTCAATGCACTGTGGTTAACGTTATTTTGTTAAAATCCTTGGCAGTGTTCTGTGAAGTACTTAAGAGAAGCTTTAAAAAAGTGTTTGAAAAGTAGCCTGTTTATAATACAGTACAGAGATATAATTCCTCTGAAAAATATGCTTTTTACAGTCAAATCATTTCATAACTACTAGGATAAAGGCAGAAGTGTGGTTTATTAGAAAACATCCCATTCCAGTTGTCAAGGTTTTAATCAAAATCCCAGGCCTTTTGGAGTAATCTAAGGATTTTCTCTTCTATTTTCTTAGTTGTTTTTTGAACTATAATCCCAGTAATGAGCAAGTAACAAAACTCAGCTGTACCTATGAAACCACCTATCACAGTTCTTTCGGTCTCAAACAGGATAACCAGAGCATAACTACTGTGAAGCAATACAATTATGAATTTCTTGAGGGGGAAAAAGAAGAGATAAGTGCACAGAAGTCAGCTAACACTGATGCATGGGTGGCTACAGCATGCAAAGGGTTAACAAGATTTTCATTTTAGATAGTTGCCGTAGTAACAATCAGAGAGCTCAGGCTGTATCTTTTCTATTTGTGGGAAATGTTTAGATTTACAGAGTAGCTCAGCTTATTATATATCTGCCTTGATTGCTGGATAAGGTTCGTTGATTAAAAACAGAATAAGATGCATTTTTATAATACTAAGGGAACCCACTGCCCCCTGCCTCTGCCTCCCATCACTCCTTGTCCAGATCTCTCTCAGCTCTCCCAGCACTTACCCGCTGCCCAAGGTGTGGCTGTAAATCAAGTTTCACTTGAACTTTCAAGGAGCAGGGGCTGGATCTCCCTGAGCTGCATGGAGCAGAAGTGCTTGGTCCTGAGCATCCCTTTTCTCCTTCCAGAGGCTGATGTGAACCTAAAGCCATGGCACCACCAGCTCTGGGTTTAAGCACTACTTCTTTTGTTTGATGTTGCAGCTTGTGTTTACTTGTTCACCATCTACGGCTTACTAAAAGAAAGTTTGATGAAAGGTCACCCTGCAGTGGAGGAGTAAAGAGGCAGATTTCCATCATCCAACTGTTCTCTTCAGAATCAGCAGGAGCTATCAGAGGCTCTGCAGAGTGACCACCTCCCTTCAATGTGCAAATAGGATCTGACTTGTGAGAATCAGGCAATTGTTCATTTCCTTCCCTGAAAAGCTGAGAAGGCTTGTGGTGACCACAGCAGCACTTGTGCAGAGTTTGTAGTAACCCTGAAGCCTGGAGGCTGCCACAGGAGAGCAATGCCCCATGCTGATGGCAGCTTCACACCTCACCTGAAGGCTGATGTCTCTTGGGAGCAGGGAAAAAGCCCTGCTCAGCTGGAAGGCCAGGTTCAAGTCTGCCTTGAGCAGCTGCTGCTACTTAGTGCCAAGTGATACGAGGTAGTTGTTTGAAACGGATATGGTGGCTTCAGTAGTGTGGCATTTTAATGCCTAATTCTGTGATAAGAAGAGAAATTCTGGTATAAAGTTGTACTGACTTGTGGGGTTTGATAGGCTGGTCTGCTCTGATTCTGCCAATTTCTAAAGCTTTTGCTCTTTGCAAGCTTGATTTACTTCTGCTGCTTTGTGGTGTTGGGTTGCTTTCTTGGCTCCATAACACACAACTGAGGGTCTTTCTTTCCCTTTTATTGGCTTCACTGGTATCTTGAAGTGCTAGGAACATTTGGAAGCTGTCTTTTTTTTTTCTTTTTTCCTTTTTTCTTTCTCAGGTATCTGAAAATTCATTCAAAAATTTTACTGGAAGGATAAAGGATTTGATTTTATTGGATTGGATTGGGTGTTCTTTGAAGCAGGGAAGACCTTCAAGGAAAAATTACCTTTAGGAATTAAGAAGTAATTTTTTGTGAAACTGGCCTTAGCCAACAGTAGAATCGTTTTTTAATCACTTAAATTCAGTCTGCAATGTGGTGGTACTCAGCTTGACTCTTATTACCACTGTGAGTTTTCATTTCATACAGCAACAACAACGAAATTAACCTGACCCCTGTATGGGACTTGTGTGCAAATTTGTTGTTCTTTTTGATGCTCCCTACTTTTGAAAGTCAGCCCACTCCCACTTGAGAACCACTCCTTGGATTTGTGATCTTTACAGGCCTTTACAGGTCTTTACAGATCTCTGCAGAGTCTTACAGGTCCCAAGGTGTCCTGTTAGAGAGCACTGAGCTCCAGCACTGCTGGCCCGAAGTGGCTTCATCGATAAACTGGTAACTGACAAGGGCTTGATACCAGCAGTCTTTAGTCATAGATGTACCCTCTTACTGCATTCATCAAATTCACACTGTTTTGTTTCTACACATGGAAGTGAATGAATCCATCAGCTCCCTTTAAGCAATCATCCTTTTATCAACACTGTCATTTAAACATAGGATACCAGCCTGTGTATATCCATCAGTACCAGAAATGAACTTTGGTTCACAGGGAAATTTTTGCTGCAAAGAATTTCAAAAAAATCAAATTTATTTCTTTCTGAAAAAAAGATACTTTAAGTAAACTTGTCAAGCTACCAGTTTCTTTGTCTATTGTTACTTATTTCAAGTGATAATGTTTTGTTTTTTTTAGTTCCGTAAAATATGTTAGTATGGGCGGGGTTTGGGCTTTGTTCATTGTTATTTCAAATTATAAACATAGCACTGGGTCCTTATCTCTCTTTTACCCCTTCTTTTATGTGTAAATGTTTCATAACTATCTGTATGAAATTTCCAAGTAAAGCACATATTCTTGGAACTGTTTTTCCTTATGGAAAGTCTTTTACCCTTAACTTCATTGTGTTCAAAACCAGAAGCCCGAACACAGCATTCCTACAGTACTTCTTTGTTTCCAGATGTTAAGATCTATTATGCAATACTAGAGTGCGTAATCATAATTATACATTCATGATGATGCTTGTACTGGCTTAACTCAGGAATAGTGTGAGAAAGCTAATCTCGAAGCTACAGGCTGTTTTCCTGGACTTTAGATTCTCATCTGAGCTGTTTGTTGAGTCTTACTGGAACCGGAGCCCTGTACTCACCAGTCCTGCTGCTGGATTCTCCATCTTTATCTCCAGTCCCAGTGAAGGACCTTCAGCCATTCTTTTGAAACTTTTTTTTTTCATGGAAGCTTGTGCAGTTGCAGTTCTTAGTCATGCTGCATATGATCAGTACACTGAAACAATTTAAGGGAGAGCTGTGTTACACAACAATGTCATACAAACTACAAAACCCAAGGATGCTTTTAATCTGTCATTGGGCATTTTATGGAAATTTTAATTTTTGTGTGAGAGCAGTGAAATAAACTCTTTATGCTTTTAAGGCAGTCAGTGGGGAAAAAAATTGCCTGATTATGTGTAGCGTATTCGTCAACTGGAAGAAAGTAACTGCTTGCAAGGTAAAGGTGCTGCTCTGCCCAGTTCATCTTCTTGGTCCAAGCTTTCTGAAATGATAAAGAAAATGCAAGCACCATGAATCTGTAATTCAGATCTGTGACAGATCATATTAAGAAAACACAGAATTTTGGAAAGTATTTTGTCTGTGGTCCTCAAATTAATCTGTTACTTAATACCACTATTATTTATTTTAAAATCTACGTAATATTTGATGGTATAGAAAAAAAATTAAATCCCTAAAATACTGCTCAGTCATACCTTGAAATCTATTGAACTGATTTTCTTTTGAAGTCTTTTTTAATATTTTGAAGGGTTTTTCACTGATAATATTTGGGAAGGGGTTTTCAGTGGAGTGAAAAAAAATTACATGAAAACACAAAGCATAACTTATGAAAGTTTAACCAGCTAAAGGAAATTTTACAACATTCCATTTTTGATGCACTAGAAAAACAGAAATTATAAGTGAATAGATAATGACCAGATAATTCCAATTATTTGTAAACTTTTCTATCAGTATTACATATATAGTGTGTGTGTATGTAAAGTGAATTGCTCTCCTCATTACTTGTGAACAAGCAAGCGTAGAGTAATAATAGGAATCACTAAAGAAACCTTGTTTCATTTTTTTTATACATAAACTGTCAAGTATCATGCATAATGCTAGTCTTCTGCAAGTGTGTTGCTAGTGTACCAACTAGCAACACACTTGCAGAAGACCATTTAAGTTTGTTTTTTTATGGACCCAAGAAGCTGATTTTAAAGCCATCCCCAAGAAGGTTGTCCTTGATTTTACATTATCCTGGGTGGGTGTTTTAATTTCTTCCATTTACTATCATGCTCGCTGGGGAAAAAATATCCTAGTGTCTGCTTAATAGTGATGGAATTTTCTACATGAGGATGTAAGGAGGAATTAGGTTTTACCCCATAATTATATATTAAATCAGTGTTAAAATACAGTTGTAATCAAATCCTTTCATATCCCAAGGCCACACATTTGATACAGTACATTGGAAGGTCAGAATACTTAGCTCAGTATACACCCCTTGAGACTCAACAGATGTACAGATACGCGGCCTAATCCCAAAAATGCATTCATAAGTCTGGAAGATCAGAATTGAGCCTTAATTCTCTAAAGGACTGCCACAATGTTGTGTGGTCCTTTCATCCAAATTAGAATGATTCATTATGCCTAGTCCATTAGCACCATCAGGGATAGGTGTGGGCCGTAAAATCTGCATTAGGATTTCTAAATATGTCAAGGATAATCTTAAAAGGAGATAAAATGGGGTGTTTTAACTGAACTAAAAATAATTAATCAAAGTCATACATATAGGCTTCTGGTCATTGAATAATGTGTTAAACTTCTACCTTAAATGATTATTCTATCTTAACAAACATAAAACTTCAGCAGAGGATTGCATGTTGGATTTATGCTCTTACTTTAAAGTACCACATTTCCTTTAAGTAAAGAGATATATATAAACACCTAATAAAAGGATGCATAAAAATCCTTTAAAATCCTCAAGAAAGGCATAGATTCTTTTCTATTCCCCAATTCTATTTCAAATTAGAAGAGAATTTATATATAATATTTTGTGTGCATTCAGTGTGCACACCAGTGAAGTTCAGATATTGTGTAATGCATCACCAAGAGACTTTTGCTGCAGTACCTACACCATTGAGTACAATGCCTTTGTATTGAATATGTATTTCATAAAGACCTCACAATATTCATTGGAAATGTAATCCTAATAGAGCTGCACTCGTTTATACAGTTAAAATATGGGACAAGCATATACAAAGAACTTTTTATTTTCTCTCTCTTTAGGGAGAAAGATAAAAAAGGTTGAAATTAAAAAAAGTTATCTCTTACGACTGCTAAAGCATGACTTATTCACCTTTTATGACAAAAACACTCACTTTCCTAAAGTAAAATACACAACCTGAGTTGCAGTTCCAAACAAAGTAATAAATATATATAATAAGCAGAATCTATAACTAGCTATTCTGTAGTTCTGTGTAATGGATAATTTTTAGAAGGTCCTTTTTAGTGTGTGTGTATTTTGAATGGATTCATAAAATCATGGAATTGTTTGGGTTGGAATGAGCCTTAAAGATCTTCCACTTCAAATGCTTCTCACTGGGGCAGGGACACCTTCCAGTAGACCAGGCTGCTCAATCCCCCATCCAGCCTGGCCTGGAACACTTCCAGATGTAGGGAATCTTGGGAATCTTACTGTTTGAGCAACCAGTGAGAATGCCTTACCATTCTCACTGTGAAGCATTTCTTCCTTGTAGCTAATCTAAGCCTACTTTCCTTCAGTTTAAAACCTTTCCCCTTGTCCTGTCATTACCCCTTTTTCTGTTCCTTAGATAAAAATAAACATATGACGCATGAAATTTGGACTTCACTAAAAGGTGATTTAAATCATCCATTCCAGGATTAAAAAAAGTATAACAAAAAAAAAAAAAAAAAAAAAAAAAAAAAAAAAAAAAAAACAAAACCACAAAGTTGCTCTAAACTAGAAATTATTCAGTATCACACTAAACTGGAGATACAGCAATCATTTTGGATGGCTTTGGTGTAAATAGCTAGACCATGGGACCAGGCAGAATTAATCCATATGCAGTATAAATTACTTCATGTCTTCTGGATAAACCTCTATAACTGTCCCCTTGATCATCTGAAATACCTATTGTCATATTAACTGCCCCAAGCTCAAATATACTTGTGCAAAGTGAGAGTCCAATTGTCAGGAGCTTACCAGGGGCTGGGGATGGTTTATCCCACAGTTTAGTCCATCAGCCTGTCCAGACTAAATTCAGTGTTTGCAAAATTGCAGCTGGGCCATACTGAGCAGAGTGTTCATCTGTCTTATTTGAGAAGTGTTTGTCAAAAGTGAAATAAGTTACATTCAAGCAAGTGCATTCAGAAAGTGTTTACTGGCAAATATCAACATGGCTTCATTAGTAGAGAGATTAAATTCTTAAGAGTACACAGTAATTTACAACAGTGAGGTTAACCCAGTAGGAAAAATGCACTGATAATTCAGTGTGAAAGTGTGCAAGCAGCTCTGCATTATATCTTGTCTAAAGATAAGTTATATAAGTGTGTGATTTCATCGGTACAGGTGCCTGTCATCTCTGAAATGGTATTATCCAAAGTATTCAACTTTATAGTACAACAGGAAGGCTCAACACCCATGGCAGATACCTGAACACTCTGACACACTGACAGTGCTCATGCTACCCACAGGTATCAACTCACCACAACAGAGATGATTCACTCAGAATTGTCAATTTTCAAAATATCCTCAGCACATTTTTGCTAATCACAGCATAAAATATGATTTCCTGCTTCTGGTCATTGTGTAAACACACAATACATGTATACACTGCTTTCCCAAAGAACAAAATGAATAGGAGAGAGAGTGAAAGGAAAAACAGAATGAAAAATTGAAGTCAAGAGAGTGGTGGCAAAATACACTGCTATCCATTCCATGCTCTTTGAGAAAGGAAGTTATCTATACGTAGTCAGGTATTTATAAAATGGGGAAAAGAAGAGGGAGGAAGGGGCAGGACAAGAGCAACTATGGGGTGAAGCCAGATGAAGGCTTTAGAGGAAGGAAGGACTGCAGTAGAAAGCCCACCAAGACAGAATGATTTGGCCAGTGGAAGATCACTGAGTGTTCAGAGATTCATTTTCCAGCTTTTCCATTCCTGTTCCAATCAGTTGGTTGTCACCTCCTCCAGGACCACAGAAGCAATCACCAGGACTCGGCTAGGTCCAGGTATTCCAGAATATGGATTTATTTTAAAGTGTTTAGAACTGGGGAAGAGTTTGAAGATGGGTTCCAAGGGTGTCCTGAATTAAAAAGAACAAATTGAAGTTGCTTTTGACAGCATTACTTTGTACCTAAATTACAATGACATTTGATTTATGTTTATTTTACAGATTTGAAAAAAATGCACTCTAGTTAGGTAAAATGAATTGAACCCCATGTTTAGCACACATTTAATTTGCATTAGGCAATCACATTTGATAGTAATAGAAGTTTTGAAATCATGTTAAAAACCTGACAAGTGTTGGAAAATATTAACATATCTAGGGGTGGGGGTTTTTGTTTTAATAATTTCTTTGGTAACAATTCTGCTTTAGGTTTGTGGATGAAATGTACATAGTGATACATAGTGAAATGTATGTTCAGTCTTGTCACTTGACAAGTGATGATCCCTTGGGGTAAACAGCAGGGTTTCTCAGTTGCAGGGAATCCCAGCTGTCTTTTGGGATTCCATCTGTGTGCACATTCCCCCCCCCCCCCTTTTTTTGTGTGTTTGAAACATTTTAAAAGACACTGGTTTGACCACAGCCTCTTTAACTGTTACTAATATTTTTCTTCTACTATCACCAAAAGAAGATAGTGGGAAGTAGATACTTCTTTTCTTCATCACTAGTTTCATGGCCCATCACAAGTAACAATTTGTGCAGATCCACAGATTCTTGAACACTCCTCTGAAATCCTGGATCCCATAAGTTTGTAAAGTAGTAACTGAAACAGTTATTCCATGCTGTCTGAAGATTTAGGTGGAATTAACTTTGTACATTATGTTAGTATCAGGTTTTCAAAGTTTGTGGGTTTGAGGTTTTTTTTTAACCACAAGGACTAAGGATTGCAAAATTTCTTTTGCATTTAGTTCAGGTTTCAAGATCTCCCCTTCAGACATAGTGGGGGCTGTGAGATCTGAAATGCTGGTGCAATTGTAAGATTCCAGAGTGGGTGTTTCTAGCTGGAGACTGTCATGTCTTTGCTTTAATTAGTGATGTTGTCATCAGCATGGAACCACAGCACTGAAAACCTCCTGACGTCTCCAGTGCTGTATTAGTGGAAAGGAGTTGCCTCTGCATGTCTAGCAAAGAAAGCTGTGGCACTGTGAAGTGCTGCCACGGGCCTTGACTGGCAGGTGTTCCAGAAAAGCCCTTGAGATAAATATTCTTCCAAGACTGAATCCTCCTTGGAAAAAGATAAGAGTTTTCAAGGAAGCTACAGGAAGTGAAAGACAGTCCAGCTGATTGCCTACAAATGAACAACAAAATGGGGATCTCTGTCTGTCCATTGGGCTGTTTGGATGGGATTGTCTTACAGCTTCATGAACTTGTAATCAGTTATAAGGTAAAGAAATGCATTTAGACAGTCAGTGTGAGAGGTGATTAAATGGAGTTACCACTCTTCTTATTATTCAAAAACATCTTTAAAAAAATATTAATTAATCAGGGATAGTCTGAGACCTATACAGATATCTGTTATTGTGCTGTCCAGAATGACCCTTAGGAGCCTTTCCCAACTGAATTGAGTTGATGAGCTTACAAAGTTTGCTGAATTGAGTATGGTGATCATCAAAGGTGAACTCAACCTCTCAAGAGGGTATGTTCTGCAGTTTCAGCATGTCAACCTTGTAATGATCCGATTGAATTTAAATTGAATTTCAAAGAAGAAACTTCTGTCAGTGTATTAACTGGTGTTTTGCTAGCCCAGACTCATATCTGAAGGCACCTGAGATATGTTTACAGCTCTGCTCCCAGTACGCTCTTGGTTTTAATTGACTATATAAACTAACTCTGCCAAGGGGGCATTGGAACTTTCTCCAAGGTCATGAAGATATTCTGCTAATATTCTGTATCCTTCATGGGAACTCGGGCTCTTTGGAAGATTTAGGAAGAAAGTCTATTTGCAGGAATCAAAATACAGTAAGTAAGAAACAAAGCCTTTAAGTATCAGTACATCTCCTTAAATAACGTTGAACACTTCTTGGAACACCAAACCTGGGACAGGATGGTCATGTCACAGTGACTTACTGAACATGAGCTCAGTAGCACAGCTTCTGAAGAAGCAGCTAGCATTGATCAGGCATTTGACATCAGAATTTCATAGATTTCAAACAACCTTGATCATGCTGTATTTTTCTTCAGCGTGGGGGTTGCCTCAAGTTTCTGCCAGGCCACACACATCATATGTTAGAAATCTTTGCAGGAAAGAGCCCGTCTAATGTTACTTGTCAGCACTGATTCCATTTAGCAAGAGTGCAAAACTATTTTCAGCTTGCTGTGATGGCTATTTTTATCTCCATTAACCTCTTGACTGAATATAAACATTTATTGAGGGTTACCTCTCTTGTTTGTCCAGTTGCTTCAAAGGGTAGTGAAAAGTGGATGCCTGCCTGACCTCTTTTATCCTCATTAGCTAATTCTAATTGTTCCCCGAGAGATCACAGTTTTGACCCTGCTTGTCCTTGTCAAATTTGTCTAGTTATGGCATGAAAACATTAGCAGAAATTGCATTTTCAGGGAAACATTGCCCAAGTATAGAATGTACAGTTACCTAGTGTAGAGCAGTGAACAATACTGTGGGTCTGTAATGTGCCCTTGTTTGAAAAATGTGAGGTAATTACTGTATGGCCCCATCTTACAGGCACCCATGTTAGCAGATCCCTGTGATTATACTTGGGCAGCAGGGAAAATGTTTTGTAAGCTTTTGTGTAGCAGTTCTTTTGGAGGGAGATATAAAATTATGTTTGGTTTTTGAAGTCTTGTATGCAAACAGCTGCAATATTGTTGCTTCTGTATCAAGAAAGCTTTTTTCATGTGTGTAAAAAAGTACATTTCTTAAGCTAGAGATATTCCTGCTAGGACTTAAAAAAACCCCAAACAAAAGAGTATAAAGTAGGTAACACCTACCACCACTGTTTTGGGAATGACCAACTCAATTTTGCAGTATGACAAATAAATCTTATGAATTACGGGATGATTTTCATAGAAGTCTCTGAGACATGAACATGAACATTCAAGTAGGATGCTGTCCCAAAGGTAAAAGAGCTGTCATGAAGAACATGTTGCCCTGCAAGACTTTCTCCAGTGTCAAGCCAAGAAAGCCCTTTTTCATGTTCCTTGGTGGTTCTCAGTTGCGGTTGTGCCATTGAGACAAAGGGACTGGCAGGTCTCAATTAGGTATCTCAAACAGACAGGTCCTGGGCTTCAGAGGTTGTAACCAGTGCCTTAAATTCCACAGGCACTTAGTGCAAATTAAAAAGCACTGGTGTAATGCGCTCAAAGCACGATATCCTGCTTTAGAAGCGGGTTGCCGCATTCTGCACCCGCTTCAGCTTTCAAATGGATTTAAAATGTAGCCTCAGGTATAGCGCATTGCAGTAGTCTAATCTTGAGGTGATAAAGGCATGACTGATTTAACCATAGCTTCTTGTTATCTTGGACTGGGGTCTTTTCATTTTAACCATTTTAAGGAAATGGCCTTTCCTGAATCAGCAGGCTTGCTTCAGTTCTTACTATGTAATAAGGCACAACAAGAGCAAGCCTCTCTCAGTGGTGAACACCTATGAATGTGTAAACCTCACAGGATGCCAGACCCCAAGAACTGCGGCTGTGGTCCTGACCTGCCTTACAGCTCACACAATATGACAGTAAGGTGCATCAAAGGGAAGCCACTGCTGGTATCCCTCAGTGGAGCTGCCAAGCTTTACAAGCAGCTGGGGTCTTGTGAAGTTTTGCTTTCATATTAAAATAAGTTTATTTACATATCTGTGCCGCTTGGAGCAGAGCTATGGGAGAATGGGAAATTCTTTTGAGGTGTCCACCAGTTCTTCTGGGCTAGCAGAGCTGTGAGAAGAAACACCCTGTTCCTCCTCCAGCCTATCTCTACTGTTTAGAGACCACTTACAGCTGCAGAGCTGATTACAAGTTCAGCTGCCAAGCTGACCTGGAAGCTAATTTAGTGATAACCATGGAGTTCTTTGAGTTCGGAAAAAGCCCTGTAAATGGGAAATGGCAAAGCAGACACACATGCTGACTGCTGATGCTCAGTCTACCTGCTGCCCCCGCTGCTTCATCTCAGAAGGGATGAGGCCTGGGCCCCTGTCCTTGTCTGGAGAAAACTGGGGCAGTGGCCTGGGACTAAGCCTACCACTTACTAAAGGAGAAATTAATCTCCATGAGAAAGTCAAACGGTATCTCTGTATCTCATTCTTCCTCAGCAGTATGTGGTTAAGTATAATCCTTTCCCAGGACATATTATTTGTCCTGTCTATGTAGATAAACTATTGCCCAGCACAAGAAGATCCTGATATTATTTGAGGCTTTTTGATACCACCTTAATGCAGATAATACCCTTAGAGATGGAAGAGACACAATGAAATGTCAAACGTCTGGAAAGAAGTAAACCAGAAATAGGAATTAGATCTCGTGAAAATTAAATAGATGATCCCTTCTGCACTTAAAAGATAGAATTTTAGTTTGTTCTGTTTTTTAACTTGGCCTCCAACTTTGGAAAAAAATCCCAAAACCATTTTGATTGTCTTAATAATTTGTGGTGTACTTGGAAAAGTCTCCTTGCTGGATAATATTTCACTGTCTTTTGATTGTACTTGGGATTACCAGAGACTGAAAGCACATATAAGCACAAAAACATGTTAAAGGCTTGACTGAAATGGCACTTGGAGAAACGCAGCAAGTATTGGAGAGTGTCCTGATCCTCCTCTTCATTATTGCTATGCAGCCATAGTTGCCAACATTCTTGCTACAGCTTGTATTCAATTTGGGTATGATTCTCAGCTGTGTGAGGAAAGCTACTCTGAATTGTTTCTGTGGCAGCCTTATTACTGTTTTGGAGTAAATTGCAGTAAAGTTCAGACTTTTCTATGATAGAAGGTAGAGGTGTTACTTTGATTACCTTTCATCTCATTTGTTGCATCTCTTTTTCAGTTCTTCCCTTGTTTCTGTCATTTTTTTCTATGTAGCCCATATGTATATGCTTTACACTGATTTAATAACTGACAATACCAGGCTTCTTGATAATTTACATAGAAACTTAACTGAATTTTAAAAAATAAAATTGTTTTGTTTACTGGTCAATTATTAGAATTTAAATTAAGAATACTAGTGCATGCAGTTAGGTTGACTCTTGTAATACTCCATATAAGCAAAACATACTTTCTGCAACTTCCCACAGAGAAAGCAGCATTAGGAGTTGAGACATTGCATGTCTCTTGTTTCAGTATTTTTACACTAGGTAGGTATATTTTTGCTAGATGTTACCTTCCTTTTTCCTAATTTCATTCATAATTTCTGTTTGTTTTTTCCCAGTACATAGGGAAGATGAATAATGTCATTGAGTGCATATAGAAGTGTGACTTATGCACAAACATCTGTATGAAAAATGTAAAATCTAAAATGAAAATTAAGTAAGACGTAGTGTACTTGATAAAACAGTATTACAGTCTAAACAGATAAAAAACTCACAAAAATATGAAGACCTGTGACATTTAATCTTTTTCTATTGTCTTTATTAATATATTAATGTAATTATAGTAAATATATATTATTTAAGATTATTGATTCAATCTTATATAACTAAAATATTTTAAGCAATATCTTATTTTCAATAAATATTTTCAGGTATCTTTTATGAATGTAATATGTTCTGTGGCAACTGTTTTTATTCTTCACTGCATTTCTAGAATACTTACCAGTAATAAATGTTGGCAAAGCATCTGGAATGTCCATGAAAATAGGATTTTTAGTATCTTAATTTTTTTTATTTTGGTCAGTAATACAGAATATTACAATAAAAAATAGGTTGAGACAACTAGAGAATTATTAGTGGAGTATAAAAAATAATTAAATTCTCTTACAAAATGTTGGAATGTCTTGGACAGAATTAAATCCCAGAAAAAATAATTAAAAGTTACGTTGTGACTATTTTACTTTGTACTCTCTTCTGTCTATGATAAAAGTCTAAGTGCCACATACTGACAAACTCAGAATTACCCACAGGATTTTTGCCATTTGATTAGTAAAAGGAGTTAAGTTCTAATAAATTTCAGGTCTCTGCCTTATTGCCTCTAGTAAAAAATCCTTAAGTATAGAGTCCGAAATACAGACAGGAGATGGTAAATTGCCTGCATGCCTTTCAGGTATGATGATGTCATGCTTTACTTTTAAGTCTTTGATTGTATTAATGCAACTTGTTTTATAGTCTTTTTGCAGTGAATCATTAGCATTATAACTATTTCAGGCATAATAAAATCACACATCAACACATGCCAAAGGGGAGAAAAAATTTCATTCTCCATTCAGAACAATTTCCTATGATAATACAAATGTTACCCAGGACAGATCTTTGAAATGGATACCAATTCTTTAAATTCTTTCCTGTCTGTTTCAGGAAATAGTGAGATCCCATTGATAATGAGGCACAATGTATCTAAAGTTCACTTCTAAACACTTGGCTCTTTGCTGTGAAAGTCATCTGCATTCCCTTTATAATTCTCAGCCACCAGAGATCTGTGTAATCTTGGAGATCTGATCCAATATCATTCGGAAAATCCTTGATAATGGTTTCACCATTCAATCAATGAAAGAACTAAAGCTTCCTGCTTGTGTCTTCTTTAAAAAAAATCCTGAGGCAGGGGAATAAGACTTTGGCTTATGGGTTTCGAGATTTTGTTGTTTGCAAATAAAATGATTATTACCATTATTATTCAAGTTCTTAATCAAGGTGAACAAATGGCATCTGTTTGTTATCATCCTTCCTACAGAAGACAAAGGCTTCAGTCCCTATGGTACTGACTGCTGGCCCCAAGTGGCTGCTGGATGTGACTTGGCAAGGAGTAGAAGACAACAAAAACAACTGCATTGTGTACAGCAAAGGTAAACACAAACTGATTTTTTTTCTTTACTTTCTTGTGTAAGCTACTGAGATAAATATGTACCTGTTGCATACTTGTTTAATATATAAATTTATAAAATTAATACTAAGTCTCCCCTTAATGTCAGGTTTTGTTCCCATTTTTCTTCCATGTTCTGGTTTCGCCTTTTTTTTCTTTTAGTGATATAAAAACCCACATGGTACCTGTAGTTTATTAAATGCTTTATAAACAATGGAGGACATCAGCTGGCATAAAACATACTATCCATTTCTCTCTGAGAGTCAGTGCCCTGAGAAACATCAGTGAAACCTATTCACTTTGAATAGGTGAATTCCTTTTGACATTTTTGTTTGGGCATACTGGATATCATTTCTCTATTTTACATTACATAGTAGTCTACTAACTGAAATCCAGTTTCATATGAAGAATGAGAATTTGATTGGACTATGAAAAGACTTTATGTCATCATGGTAGCATAAGATAAATGGAACTGGATTTCAGGGTAGTTACCTCTGACATTGCAGTCTCTGCGTAGCAGCATGATGTGATGATGTTTCACTGGAGTGCATTGGTGAGTGGCAATGGATGTCACTTGTGTCTTACGTGAATTTTCAGATTTGTTCAAGTCAGTACAAGTTCTTACAAGGCTGCCTGCCAAAGATGCTTTATCTAACCCACCACATCTAAGAGCTCCTTTGGTTCAAGGTACGCAGGTTTTTGTCTTGCATCTTGAAACAGCACAAAGAGCCTTGGGTTCAGTCCATAGCACCAAGGACTATGCACCACTCTGATGCAGTCACGGTAAAAGCTTTCTAAATGCAGCGACAGAATCATTACAATATGTTTAAAAAAAAAGAGAAACAAAACACCACTTGAATACATGGAATAAAAATAACTTAGTGTAGCTGTGTTTGGCATTTACCCTACAGATCAGGTTGCAAAACTATGACTTTTCTTCCTTGTATTTCAATCACCAATTTCAACACTTTGTGAATACTTTAGAACATGCACTGTTGTCGTTTAATTTCTTTTAGGTTTTATTTCCAACCAAACAGACCTACTGAGATCAAAGATTTGTTTGCTGAGGCAACCTAGTGACCATTTCAGCATACAAGCATCCAGGCAAATAAGCACCCATATCAATATATTAACATACAAAAACACTAATCATAACATCAAAGACTCCTAAAAACTTACTAGAAACAATTACAACTTGTTCCTATAATCATTGCAATTTATACACTTATAAGAGGATTGCCTTTAAACTGCCACGAGCCTTTGAAAGTTGAAACGCTGAAAACAGGGAATTTGCATGTTAAAAATGAGTCGCACACCAGGGTCTTATAAATTCTTTCTATTATAATTACAGAATGTCAACACATTCATTCTACAACCTGAAACACCTGCAGTACTAGAGAACTGGGCTCAGATCTAAAAAGGGTTGAGCTGCCCTCCCTTCGCAGCTTGCTGATTGCAGCCCAAGTGGAAGAAGCAGCAAAGTATCAAACACACTGAAGCTTTTTGCATGAATCCAGAGCTGCATTCATAATGCATAATACTCATAATATTGAATACACACAGGCAAACTTTTCTGCAAAAACTTTTTAATGTCATGGGAACCTACTTTCACTCTAAAACATAGCTCCTACAAATTCCCATAGAATGATGTCTTATCAAGTATGATATTCTTTCTTTAGTTATAATAATACTTAGCACATATTTACCAGTTGGGTTTCCATCTTCAAAGTATTTTAGAAGCATTAACTAATTCATTAGACAGTTTTGGTCCTGTCTGACTTATTCTATTGAAATACAACATTTTTTTTCAAATAGTAAGGACTTGCTTCAGTTTGATGCAATCTGATTAACCCAAAATATTGGCATTTTCATTTAAAGGTGATGGATTTTGTTTCACTGATCATGCTGGCTATTTTAGTACTTGGTTAACAAGGTATGGTGAGACAGTTGAACAGTACTCAAGGTGAATTCTGGCGTCTCTACCACAAATGCATTATATGAGGATAAATTTGAGGATAAATACATGTTAAAAACCTGCTGCTTCACTAAACTAATGCAGGAAGTAAGTTGTAGATATGCTTTGCTTTTACTGTGTTCTGCTCCTCTCTATGCTCTGAGGTGGCTGCTCTGTCAGTCATTAAGCATATACCCTTGCCTTGAGCTCTGTTGGGATTTTTGTACTAGAAAGATTAATTGGCTTGGATCACAAAACAATGTCAAATAGAAGATGGTAAAATAAATAA
Source organism: Camarhynchus parvulus (assembly GCF_901933205.1). NCBI lineage: Eukaryota > Metazoa > Chordata > Aves > Passeriformes > Thraupidae > Camarhynchus > Camarhynchus parvulus. The sequence continues at coordinate 132,778,275 of NC_044572.1, forward strand.
ATAGAATGATGTTTCTCCCTTCAATTTGTATCTCATCATTCCAGATTACATTTCTTTGATTTGTGTTAGCTTTCTGTCTCCTATAGTGCCATTACTTCTAATGAAACGGTGTCAGCTGGCATGTAGCTGTAATTTGATGTTATGTTGTAGTTGCATGTGTATAATTTTGTTAGTTTGCTTAGCAATACATTGTTATTTCTGAAGGCAATTAGCTGAACAAATGTGTGGAATTGTCCATGTAGCAGATTTGGTCACCTGGGAGCTGTTTTCCATAGTAAACTCACGATGAGATGAGTGGAGTAAATTGGCACATTTCTAAGACGAAGATAAGTTTAGAATTGGCTAACAGTACGTAGTATTGGTTGATCAGTTGCTGACTCAGAAGCACATGCCATATTTCCTTTTAGCTCATTACAGAGATATCTTTGAGAGCAGAATTTTCCCCAGATCCTTCAGGAGAACGTAGGAATGTCAGTCTGATTTCCAATTCACTAGAGGCTGGGAGTACTGTAGTCACCCACATATTGCACACAGAATAATCGCAGGGACAGGAGCCTAGAGTGTAGGTTCTGTTGAAAGAGAATTTGAGCTGGCTAAGTCCCTATTTGCCTTCAATGCTCTCCTTCTCTGCATAAAATACTTCATATTTTCCCTAGGCAAACAAACAAAGCATATGTGTGCATATATATGTGCATATTTATTTATTTATTTATTTATTTTTATTTATTTATGATGCGCAGAAATAGGATTATATTTCTAAATTATTACAGTGGAATCACAAGTCATCTTCTGCACAAATCTTTAGATAAAGAAAACATTTATCTATAATCACACATCAGAGTACATCCAAAGTGAATAGCTATGGAATAAATATTCAGTACTTGAAATAAGTGCTATTCTAATTATTCAGTTTAGTCTAGGATCACCACCTGTATTTTTTAAAACTACATTTCCCCAATACTAGGACAATTTAGAAAAGAGAAAAGCAGTTAAGCAGTTCATTAGGGATAGTGAATTATTATCCCATTTTACAAATTCTGATACAAGTTGGATACTCATGCCACATGCCATTATTCCGTTCCAGTTTTTTAAAGGAAACTTTTACTACTGTAATTACATTCAAAAGGAGTGCTCTTTTTGTTTTAATATTTATTGTAAAATTCTCTCTTGTTTCAAAAATGGACTTTCAGAAAGTCTATTCAGTAATTTGAGATGTGTCCTAGAAACTGAGATTTAAGAGCCAGATTTTATGAATTAAAGCTTATTTAGAAATATATGTTCTTTAAAAGAAAAAAGCTTCAGTATTATTCAAGCAAGTTGCAGTGGTAGGAAGTATTAATGCATAAACTGTATCATCATTGCTACATTGTGTACTTTAGAAGCATTTTTGTCTAGCAGAGTTGTGCACCAGACCTGTAAAATCTCTAAGACCACAGTTAAGAGTCTCCCCACAAGCTAGGAGGGGGCTGGGATATTTATTTATTGCAAATCTTTCACTGAAATGGCAAGGATTTTAAAAAATAAATTATGACTGACCAGAATAGAAACAGTGTAAAAAACACAGTTGCACAGACTAAAAGTCAAGCTCATGAACAGACATTTTTCTAGATATTATTTAAGCCATTTATGTGAAATGTATGGATACCGTATGTTTAGTGGCATTGTTAAAACAGGGTGTCTGTACAAATATTTAGCTGTGAGAATTATAAAATCATAAGGCGATTAAGTTAGCTAGTTGTGAAATTCCAATATTGCTTTTTAAATGACTTCAGGATATAGGAGGTGCTAAGGTTATTATCTGTTATCAGGAATACAGCGGAATTGTACGACTGGATAATAACTAAACAACTGACACAATGTAAAATTACATTATCAGTGTGTTAAAACAAAATTGCGCCCTAAAGGAGTCTACATGCCAGCTCAGAGCTGCAGTGTAATTATGCTTAACTCTGATAATTAAAATACAACGGAGATCAACAGAATCATTTTCATTAAGAAAATTATTAATGATGGTGGTATAACAGTAATTGATTGCAGAGCACCACAGGATAACTCTGTTCAGGAAAGCCAACATGTGTAACGTGTGTCTGGGCTGGTCGGGTTGCGTTGCGTCCCACTGAGCGAGCTGCCGGCCAGGTGGCAGCCGTGGGGCACGGCTCCTGCTGCAAATCCTAATTTAGGAAACGATGGCTTTGCAGGCTGCCCCTTGGAGGGACAGGGATGGGTGCTGGTGCACGATGATGGGATGGGGTCGGGTATGGCTGCCAGAAGGGAGGTGGCTGCAGGCACTGACTCGCACATTTTTAAGCCAGCCGTCATCTCAGTTTGTGTGAGGCAGTGTTTGGTTTTGCATTTCCATTAGTGATTTACTGGTGTTATTACCTCCTCTGCCTGGCCTCACTGAGTAGTTTATGCCCCTCGTTATTTCTGAGAGGATGCAGGAGGAGGAAGAGCCCGTCCTTGCCCCAGCGCGGCTGCACAGGCACTGCGTGACATCTCCCTAAGTGATTCCACAGGGTGCTCCCGTTAATTGTGCTGGTGGTGCGGACACAGGATACCGAGTGCCATAAAAAGCCTCCATCTCTCCCTAAGTGAAATCACAGTCGGTGCCCACTGAGCGACTATAACAAAATCCTTGCTAGGGAGGATGTTGCCTAAGGGTGAGATCCGAGAATTGTCATTTTCTTTGGTGAACAAAAAAACGGGGAGTGGGGGAGGGAAATTCGGGGGAGGGCTGCTCCACACAGCTAAGGAATAGGTCCTTGCTCAAACAGATGTGGCTTTTGAAACCTGCCCAAAAAAGTCTATTCTCCAATCACAATAGAGAAGAAGCCTGCTAGGGTGGATTTACAGAATGATATTAGTTAAAATGACAGCTGCCCACGTTGAAATTGTGTCATGTAGTTAATTTATTAATAGAAGCTTGAGGAAAGGCAGCACAGAGGAGAGGGCAGGGCAGAAGTCAGGGCTGGAGGCAGAGGGCTGTGTTCGACCCTTCTGGGGCTTCCACTGGCTGCTGAGCCCCATAATTCTCATAAAATAAGTCAGTAAACACACAACTGGTTGCTTATTTCACTGATACTGGGGCAGCTTGTTTAGCTGATGTATGTGCCATGTACTGAAAATACAAACATTGTAGAAGGGTTACATAAAACCACTAAGAAAAATTGAAGGCAGTTTTAAATTAATTTTGCTAATTTAAAGTAAACATTCTAATTTTTGACATAGAGAAAAAGTCAATTGTTGCAACAGAAGGGTACTTAAATTTTTGTTTGGTGACAGGATTATTTTTCTTGATTGTTCTGTGAGATCCTTGATACCATGTTTTCCCCAGCAAGAATTTTCAGCTAGCACATACTTTTTTTCCCCTGCAACTTCAGGCAATGTAATGGTAAATTGCATCACAGACATACAGCATCAGGGACCCTAATGAGACAGAGGTCAAACACCATAAGAAGTTTAAACACTGCTGCATTAGAATATGAGTATAATTTGTTTTGGGTCAGAAAACAAGTTGTTTAGTAGGCCAAAGGTTAACTTGGGGCATATATTTTAGATTGCAAGGGGCTTTTTCCACATGCTATTAAAAAGCAAATTGAGTAAATTTACTAAGTCTGTTCCACCTGGACAGTCAGAAAACTGCCGCATCTGCTGTCCTACAGGATGCCTCCATTAGCTATACAACGTGCTGAAGCCTTTGGTGGTGCTAAAGGTTTTTGTTCCTTCTTTGAATTCACTGACAAAAAAATCTGAGTTTTTAACAGAACACATGTGACATCCTAATATCAAAGGTCTAAGGAAGAGCTTGTTTTGGATTTCATTTACACAATGAAAAATTGCAAATTATTTCTCAAGAGAAGTATATTATATATGCATAATGCTTACATAGAATAATATATCTGCATTCACAGTCATTGGAAGAAAATGTGGGTACAGACATAAGGGCATGGTTGGTAAGTGGATGTTGGGCTCCCTGTTTAGTTTTGCAGGGATGTTGAGAAGGTGGGATGCCAAATGTCACTGTTATGAGTGAAAGTATTGCAAATCAGTCTTGATGGACACAGAAGGAGAAAATGTTTTGCCTCCATCACTAGTGGTTCTTATGGCTTGTTGATGGCAGTCACAGTGCTGTGGACTTCAGACACTATTCAGCTTCAAAGAATTCACAGAGCAGGACTGTACTTTTTCCTTATTTTATTTTTACCTTTGTAAATAGATCCAGTGAGGTATTTTCTGCTTTAGGGAGTTAGAGTTCAGGGCCTTGTATATTTTATTAATATCAACAATAAAAAGGTTATTTTATGCATCTTTATGGATATGCATATAATAGCATACTGTATATTATTACATGACTTTTAAATTCTGATCATATAGATAATAAAGGAAGATGACAAGAAATACCAGAGTACAACTGAATTTCCACTTTTAATATGAAAATGCTTTTGTTCATTATTAGTGCATTTAATTTACTTAGCAGCCAAATTATATGAGTTGTTCTCATATGTATATTGATTTGGGCCTTTTTTCTATGTTCTTACCACTTACTGTGGAGTGTATTTCATAGTTCAAACTTGGAATTATTTTTCATTTGAGGAGATGAGGAAATAGGCAGAATACTGACACGATTTGCATGGAATTAGTATTTTGCGTGAAGCTATAAAAAGCTGTAAACTGAGTCTAAACCTCACCTATGACAGCATGTTCAGGATGGAAAAGAAGCCCAGTCTGCACTTCACACTGTGACCATATGAAAAGAAACATTGCTTCATACACTGAGACCCCTGGCAACAATAAATGCAAGCAGAGTGCAGAGATTTTTTTTTCAATATATGTATTTCTCCCTCATTTTTCTAAGTCAATTGCAGTAGAATCAGTCATTTAGAATTTTTTTAAGAAAAATGTTGTCGTTATTTTCAGGATATGAAATATATGCTAAATGTCTCTTATTTTTAGTTATTTTTTTACCCATTATGCTCAGTAACTATTGAGGACTGCAATAACCTTGTGACCCCTGGGGCTCATGGTACCATTACCTCTGTCATCTTCCCTACAAAGCAAGAGGGAAGAAAAAAGCCCCAAATTTGCTGAGCCACACATTTCAAGTTGTCGACAGCCCCATCCACAAGAAAACAGAAGAAAATATATATGCACTCTGTCCTGTCAAAAGGCTTTCACCTTATCTTGAGAGACTGTCAGGGCAGGAACATCATGGAATGGACAGGAGTCTATTAAATTAATAAGCTGCTGGATGGTGTCTGGAGAGTTATGATGCTCCATAAATCCAGTTTGATCATGGTGGACAAGGTTTAAATCTGCAGCCTCCTAATACACATCCAGGTCCTGGATTGGATTTTAAGTTTTGTGCTGGAGACACAGAGATAGTCCTGTAGCTTGTGAATTAAGATTTATCATTTTTTTCATACTTTTTTTTCCCCCCTATACTTCCTGACAAAAATGAAAACACCTTAGGGATCCTGGCAAATGTTACAGCTTGAAATGAAAGAGCTGTTGTCAAGGTGAAACCATGACCTAGAAGCCTAATATCAAACCTGGGTCATTCTTTGCAGGCAGCTCCATTGGTGCTGAGTATAAAATGTCTGTATGTGAGGAGACAGGGCTGGATTAATCTGCAGACTGTTCTATAGTGATTCCTATTAAATACTTCTACTGTGTATTTGATACAAGACAAACTAATGGTGTACCATGTAAAAGGAAAAGCTGAAAAATGTTGAAATACATTCTTCCCCCATTCCAGGTGGTTGTGTGTATAATGGACACTGAGGTGTGAGAATTCTATGTCCCTTATTTCCAAATGGATTAAGCCTGGTGCTAATAAGAGAAGACCCTTCTGCAACATTCAAGGTGCCAAGCTCCCAGCAAAACCAGTGTGATGTGCAGCCATGATGTCCAAGTGGATAGTGGAGCTGGGCTACCTGGAATGAAGCATTAAAATCATGCTAGATGTGTTTCATCTTTAGCAGCTTACAAGCAAGGCCATTATTAGGACATAATGAGTGGAATTCAAGTGTTTCTTGGCCATTTAATTGACCTGCAAGCCATTGATTTATTATTAGGTCCCCAAGCTCCTATTGCTCTTATTCTGGAGACTCCAGTAGGTGATTACTGTGCTTGCCTGCGCAGGCAATGGCAGAGCCAGCAGTTCTGTCTTCTCAAACTCTGTAGCCATATTTTGGATCCTGACTAATTTATTTATTGATGATACTTATAGTCTGTGTTAAAGCAATTTGTGTTCATTTTTGTTCTCATTGTTAATTTAGGAGCTAAAGGAAGCTTCTTTGCGTTAGAGAAGTCTAAAACTATTGTATATGCTAAAGGAAATGGATAGCTTGTGTTGCAATACTGGGGACACTGAGATTTGTTTTATGCTCAGGAAAATGGATTCAGAGACAAAAGCAATTGAAAAAAAAGCTCTTCTGGAGTGTAGGTTTCCTAAAACAGAAGATGGGATCAAGATATAACCCTCAGTCATCCATACATTCATCTCCCTCCACTGTCTTTCAGGAATTGCTTAAGAACTGTAGCTAGAGATCATGTGTGACTGAATCCTGACCTCTCTATTGATCCTGGGGATCAATGTGTGTACTCTCTGATCCAAAGATCAATATCAGCATTTCTCTCCTTCTCCCATGGTGTTCCAGCACTGCTCACTAAGGTGGGCAGAGGCCACAAGGAGCAGGGCTGCCCACCAGGGCACTGTGGTGCCGAGGCCAGCACTGCAGATCGCATCTGTTTTTCCTGGTGCAATGGAGATTGCACCCTGTTCTTTGAGGCAGGTTATGAAGTGGGTATAGTGAAATGGGGAGAAGGGAGACTGAAGGCTGTCGAAAGAACTGCAGCATGGCAGAAAATACAGGAGTCTCTCACTGCAGGTCTTGCACTTGAGGCAGGATGTTCCTGGTGCCTACAGGTGCCCTTCTTCTCACCCTCAGTCTTCCCAGCTGAAGAAACTGAAGCAAGTGTGGAGAAGTTGCAACCTGCTTCAATATGTTTTTAATATGTAAGGAATGAGCTTGTGTTACTCCAAACATGGAGAGAACTTAGCAACCTTTTTAAAATTTAATTTCAGTGTTAAAAAAAACATGGAAAAAATTGCTGTTTCAGATTTGGGTTTTTTCTTTCTTGTTTCAGTTTCATTCTGTCAGGGCATATGGGGCAATGTGATGCTGACAACCAAAAATCAATGCTAGAGCATGCTCAAATTGTGATATTTGAAGCAAGCTGTGATGTTGAAGCAGATTTAGTAGAGATGTTCTGTAACTGAGTGGTGATGCACATGACTGAGTTGGTCGGTGGCATGCATAACCAAGGCTTGTTTCTGGAGCAGAAATCCCCTGTAAGATAATTTCCTGTAATAATATCATAATATGTAGGCATATATACTTGCATACATGCATATACATATATATAAACAGAAATCAAAACCTCAGGCCTCAGTTAAACACCTCAGCCTGTATTTAACTCAAGCTGCAGAAGTTTCTGAAATCTCTTCCTATAGCTGTAATACATACTTCTGCATGGATGGCTCCATCTATTCTAAACAATTGTACCAGCACAGGTTAGTAGTCATTAGGAGGAAATATTATTTGAAAACGACTTTAGAAGATAGAATAAGTCCTAGCTAGCAATGTTAAGCCTTAAGAAAATATCTATTATTAACTTTATAAATTAAAGAAGAATGTTAGTTTTGCAATAAAATGATGAAAGTAGAAGACAACATAGAGAAAAATATGCACTTTATGGAGTGCAAACCAATGTAGAAAGAATGTTGAAAAGTTAAATTGCATTAGAAACACTAGAATAGACATTTATTCTGATGTATCAGATGGATTAAGTAACCAGCGTAACTTTTTATTTTAAAAAATCAAAATGCAGCTAGATAGTACATACAGGGCAGTTGCACTAATTATTCAAGATCTGAAAAAATGAAAGACATGTTTAAGAAAACTGAGAATCATTGAGTTAACAGGAATTGACTAATATGAATCATAGAACCGTAAAATGGCCTGGGTTGGAAGGAGCTTAAATATCATCTAACTGTCCTTCTATGGATAGGGCCACCTTTCACTAGACCAGGTAGCTCAGAGCTCCATCCAGCCTGGCCTTAAACATTTCCAGTGATGGGGCATCAACAACTTCTCTGGGCAACCTGTTCCAGTGTCTCACCACCCTCATAGTAAATAATTCTTTCCTAATATCTAGTCTAAACCTACTCTCTTTCAGTTTGAAGACATACCCCTTTGTCTGTCGCTTCATGCTTTGTCAAAAGTCCTTCTCCATCCTCCTTTCATGTACTGGAAGGCCACAATTAGGTCATCCCAAAGGCTTCTCTTCTCCAGGTTGACCAAACTGAATTCTCTTGGCCTTTCCTCATGAGAAAGGTGCTCCTTCCCTCTAATCTTGGTGGCCTCCTCTGGACTCACTCCAACAGGTCCATGTCCTTTCTGTGCTCGGGACCCCAGAGCTGGATGCAGCACTCTGGATGGGGTCTCACCAAAGATTAAAGGGGCAGAATCACCTTCTTTGACCTTCTGCCCACACTGCTTTTGATGCAGCCCAGGGCTTGTTTGGCTTTCTGGGCTGCAAGTGCACATTGCTGGATCTTTTCCAGCCTCTCACCCACCAGCACCCCCAAGTCCTTCTCAACAGGGCTGCTCTTGATCTGTCCATCCCCCAGCTTGTGTTGATACCAGGGGTTACTCTGGCTTAGGTGCAGCACCTTGTATTTGATCTTGTTAAACCTCATGAGATTCCCATGGGCTGATTCTTGATCTTGTCCAAATCCCTCTGGATGCATCCTATCCTTCAGGTGTGTCACCCACAGGTGTGTCGGCTTGGTGCCTTCTGCAAAGCTGCTGAGGGTGCACTTGACCCTTTTGTCTGTGTCCTTAATAAAGATATTAAATAGCACTGGTCCCAGTCAGGACCCCTGAGCAACACCAGTTTTCCCTGATGTCCATCAGGTCTCTGAGATGTTAACCACTGGCTTCTGGATGTGACTGTCCAACCATATTCTTAGAAGATCATCTATCAAATCCATCCCTCTCCAGTTTAGAAAGCTGGATGTTCTGGAGGACCATGTCAGAGGCTTTACAGAAGTCCGAACAAATTACATCTGTTGCTCTTCCCTTGTCCACTGATGCAGTCACTAGGTTGGTCAGCCAAGACCTGTCCTTGGTGAAGCCGTGCTAACTTCAGTTGAAACAAAGATGAAGTATTTAGCTGAAACAAATGTTCAGACACGTAGAAATGGAAGCATCTGAGATGTAGAGGAGATAACATTGGTTTTGGCCAGACAAAACATTTACTGACATGATAAAATGGGCAATTGATCTTAAAGTATGAGATGAAAAGGAAATGTTTTACACTAGGAAATGAGAAGGGTGGCATCAAGTGATCACTATGCATCTTCTATTAATAATCTGTTCTTTTAAATGTGAACAGGCTCACTTTTATGGTGACTGCACGTGCATTTTAATGGATTTAAATTATGTGAGGTTTAAATGCATTTTCAAGTTACAATTAAATGAAAATTTAAAATAAGACTGACAGATTGCTAAGGCTAAGCCAGTTCTATGATTAAGGTTCAATTAAATTATATTTATCACGGGAGCAAATGAAGTATAAAATCACAAACAATGATATTTTTCAGTGGCTTACTTTGGTGGAAACTGTAGTCTGAAGTATGACTTTGAGACTTTTATCTTTCATTCCCTCCTAAAGTAGAAATTAATTAGGGCTAAACAAGCACTGGCTGTAGGTTCAGAACCCCATTCCGAATCTTTCGTGGACCAGTGGTCCAGGAGCAATTTACTGTTTGTCATGCAAAGTATTATGTATTTTATTTGGGTTTAACTAGCTAAGTTAGGGGGAAAGTTGAAATTTTATTAGTTCTTTAAGGAATTAACTGTTTTTGTTGCTTTCATGTGAGCCACTTCTGGTCCTTTGCACTTTCTCAACAGATCTGCTGAGACTGATTCTTTAAATATGGTTCTTTCTCTTTCCATGTCCTTTCTATGTAAATCCCTAAATATCAGGAGCTCTGCAGTGAGTCATGAGAGTGCTGGGTTTGTACATGCCAGCTATTTCTCATTTTTATCCAGTGTACCATAACAAGGGAAGCACGACGGTTTTCTAGCTTGCCACAGTATGATCTTCAGCTTTATGTAGGTGTGGCACTGGTGCTCTGTATTTTGATATATTTCCTAAAATTCATTATTTATTTGTTTTCCCTTTTTTCGTACAGAAATATGAGTAAAAGAAATTATATTCTGCATTCTCTTTTATTGATTTGATATTAGTTTTATAATCTAGGACAAGTGGATTAACTTTGGACATTGAGCAGCTTCAGTTTTTTGATACCTTTAAAAAACTATCCACAGCATCTTAAAAATTGTTCTTTCAAACTGCCATTTCTCTGCTTTTTAAAAGAGTGGTGGTAAGCAGGAAAAAAATAATTTTGGATCAATTACACCTAAAAAAGCTCTATAATATATTCAGCTAGAAGATTCTAAAAAAGTGGTGAGCTGATACATGACCTTCTCTTCGAGGACATATGAACACATTCAGGAAAGTGAAGCATGATTCCTGTGCTGGTGTGTCCCTAATTATTGCAAAGCCTAAACATTTGAAAGTTGAATATTCAAAGGACTAATTGTACAGAGAGAGGATTCAGTTCCTGAGTAAAAGACATCTCCAAAAGCACCCATTGGGAAGTTTTTCCTTAACAAAAACATATTCTTAAATGGCATTCTTCTCAGCTGTTAAACTGATACACAGATCTAAGAGTTGGTCTTCAGGCTTAAAATATTGAAGAAAATTCTTAAGTTCAGGACTGCTATCTTTTGGTGTTAGTTTTGTATGGCTGGACCATGTCCCATGTGTCATCTCTGGGATGTTGATGTTACAGAGGAATCAATAGAAGCTGATTAGCAGAGGTTTCCTTTGAGCCCTTGGGAGAGACAGCGCCACATTAATATCCAGAAGCATTCTTTCTTTTTACTTAGTTTCTTTACCTTCTTTCTTTTTAGAGAAAAGTTGAGTCAATTTGCTTTTGAAGTTTGCAGACTCCAGTCACTAATATTAGTTCATTAGTTAGTTTTTATTATTAATAGTGTTGGATACTGGAGGAAAAGAGAGATCCTGCAGTTTTTAGCAGTAAATCTGAATCTATTTTGTCTTTTGGAAATGGCCCAAACAAATTTTAGCTGTATGCTACAAATCAAACACCTGATTTATCAAACTGTATCACTTTCATAGTAGCAACTTGTCAGATCCTGGTAAAAGGCTGCCTCTGATTCATATTTCAATGAATTAAATTGCTGTGGCTCCACAGAATTAGCTAGTGGATGCACATGCCCAACTAAAGAAAATTTTAAAAATATGGTACAGCCTTCCTATTGCTGTTATTTATTTTCATATGACAAGTGTCATGATAATGGGTTAATATTTGCTAAGTAAAGGAGTTTTGTAGAATAATACCATAAGTAAAGGACACATAAAGAAAAAACCCTGAGGAAAAAAAATTACTTGAGAAACATTCTTACTTTCCTATGATATTGTGAAAGAAAACTTTGAATTTTAAACACAGTATTCTTGTAGAGTTGCTATATTATTTGCTTTATCCTGACATAAATGTTCTTTCTGTGGAAAATAGACTTCTTTCATAGCACTAAACCAGATAGGCTATGTCCTTAACACAGGGAACAGCTGTTAATGTTTCAATATATTTAAAATATTTTCAGTATATAGCCTTTGGTTGGTACATTGTCTTTTTGTTGTTGTTGTTTTTTACATCACAGTTACCTTCATTGGCATCTACTGGTACAAAACAGATGTAATGGAGCAAAAGACCCATCCCATAATTTTCCTCATTTATTGTTCTCATTTCCTTCCTGATTTTCTGACTCTGCAGAAATTCAGGTGCATAGAGGAAATGTCTAAAGAAGAACGAGCCACATCTCTGAGTAGTCCTTTCTTATTATGTATAATGTACCATGAATTGTATGTACCCAGTGATAGTGAACTCTGTCCTCCAGAGATTGAAAAAAACTGTCACTAGTCAGGGTAAGTAACCAGCAGGGACTTACAAGTCCCTTAACATCTTTTCATCATAGCTCCTAAATATTGTCTTAGCAGTAGGACTCTTTGGCAAATTAAAGCACAAGAGAGAAAGCACATAGGACTTCATGTAGAATTCAGGCAATGAAAAGGAACTGCCAGAAGTAACTGGCAGTAACCAGATTTTTGGTATGTGGCTTGCTTAACTACAAGGGCATTTGTTCCCTTTTGAAAGTGGCATGCATCGTTCTGCCTTTTTCAGAGTTTATACAGCAGTCTATGGGCGATAATCTAGTGTTTAACTACACATAGTTTAACATAATAAACTGCTAAATAAGTTTTGCAGAGTGATAGTCTGTGTATCATGTGGCATCTTCAAAATCCTTTGGTATTTTCTGGCCAGAATATTTAGCATAAACTTAACAGCATACAAGAAAGAAAAACAATTATACAGTATTCTTCATGTCTGAGCAGCCCAAATAGTGAGTGTGAAATTTACAGCATTTGTCACTGAAATGCAGGAATATTTGTCTTGTTTTTAAATGTTTTCACATGCTCTGTAAGACGTTCAGTATGAGTATACATGGCTTTTAAGACAGGAGGTAAGAAGCAAACATCTCAAGCCTTATTGTTTAGGAACAATTTGGATGTTGAGCATATCTATTTGCATCTATCACTATAAAGTCAAGAGAGTAAAGAATTATTTGCAAAGATATTGATGGATTGTTGAAATGTAGCTACTCAGTAGGTGAGACTTTTGATAACTCATATATACTTAGAGTCAAAGGTGCTAACATGTAACATGGCTATATTTCATTAGGTTTTTGTAAGAAAAATGGAAATTTTTCTGAATTCATTTGATATGCTCCTTTTTTTTTCTTTTTTTCAGCATAGATAACTCTTGTTTTGGGAAATTTTAGCATAAAATTTTTACTTACATATCCCATGGACAACTCACAGCTTAGAGAGTTCCTTAGAGTAGTTCCTTAGAATTTGAAATCTTTCCAGTTCTTAGTTTACTGAAAATTTGCTTATACCTGAGGTCACACTGTTTCTTAGCAGTAGAAACAAATTTTTTGTAAACGTGTTATCATCCTGTCATAAGGAGAAGAAACTAAAACTTGAAATACTAGCAGCAGTTTTTTGGTATTTCATTTGCATCACAGTGACACATGGCTTTGAATTTGGACCTTAATTCACACTTCCTCAGAAAGCACGAACATCTGAGAGAATGTTGTAATTCTTGGCTTGAAGTAATTTTTTTCACACTTACACCCTTCCTTAATTCAAGGTTTGGTCCAATCTTAGGGTATTATGTAAAATTTGTAATTGGGGGAGATTGTAAAGACCTGTCTCTCTTGGACAAAAGGAAATACAGAAAGGCAACCAAAGAGACTGAACACAGGGTTATTCTAAACTGTCAGGTTGTTCATAGTTTCTACTCTGCTGGTGATATAGTTTCAACAGATACACTAAAGAAAGTGCCAAGACCAGCTTTGACAGGGTTTTTTTTTTTTTTTTTTTTTCCTTTTCCCCCCCCTCCTCCTCTTTCTCTTTTAATCCCTGTGGGGCTCTGTGATTTTTCATAGCTGGACTAAAGTTGTGTCAACGGGAGACTTCCACCATAAAGAGTGAAATGTTAAAGAAAGCTACAAGGAACAGCTTTGAGGCAAGGTTTCAAGCTTTGTCATCACGCTTGAAGAATTTTCTGTTTAATGTACTGTAATGCAGTATTCAATGGGGACAAGTTTAATTGAGTTTTACACAACCCAGTTGGGAGTAGCGCTGCAAGGTAGGTGATGTCTAGGTTTTTAATCTTCCACTCCAGAGAGGCTTGTTGACGAAGTGGTTCTTTCTCTTTGTAAGAAAAAAGGGAAGCATGAGAAATGATACATCCGTGGATAAAACCAATTGGCAACCCCCAAAGGAATGAGGGCGATAAGGCGAATCCAGCACTTGTAAGAAATAAAAGAATCCAACTGTTCATTTAAATGAGAAACAACACATGTGATTGAGGAGGCAGGGAGGCTGGGCACTGGAGTGGGGAGGAAGGGACTAATAAACAGAGTGGCTGGTGTTGGGAGTTAGGCGTCCTGCAAAAACAAACCAGGGTTTGTTAGGCAGATTACCAAAGAGATAGTTAATGACATGTATTTTTTAAGGTAAAAGGAGAGTCAAGCATTTCCTATGTCGGAGAAGGTGGCTGAAGTGGCAGGAGGGAGGAAGCTGCTGTTAGGCAAAGCCCTACTTAAAGAATCACTATTCCTTCCCTGAGGCCTAACAGCAGCTCTCTATCAAACAGCGTAAAAATAGCACTGGACCCTGTCAAAGAGAAAATAATACCTTCTGTGTAAGCCTCAGTGTATTAAACTGTAGTCCTGTTCAAGTTACTTCTCCTAGAACTTAAGCAGCCGAAAGGATAAAAGCATGCAGTCAATATACTGCCAAATCATCTCCCTGCTCTGGCTCTGCATCCCTGCTAAAGAAAAAAGTGTTTATCTCTCACTAAAAGCACTGTCTGCCCTTCTTGAAAAATTCTGCTCTTGCCAATCATATACAATTATGTGTTAGAGCTTATTTTAATTTTCACTTAAAACCAATACTCTCCCATTTGTTTTCTCTTAAGATATTTAAGAGATTTGACCTGGTATGTGACTGAAACTGTTTGCTTGTTTGATTGTTTTGTCCTTTAATGCTTATATTGGTGTTTTTGTTCAGGGAGGTTTTCCTCCTTGCTCCGGAGTTATTTGCTGGAGGAGATGCTGTGCTGTGCACTGTTTCCACCTTTCTTCTGCCATTTTACCATCTCTCATTTTGCCCCATTTGAATCAAGAGGACTTAACACAGTGATTTTTCTTGTAAAATGCACCGAATATCATTGTTGGCATGAGCTCAAACAAGCAGTAGCTGTGGAGTGCTTTGCTGCCAAGTAAGGTGTTTGCACGCCTTTTGGGGAGGCTGTGGGGCAGAAGGGCAGCCAGCCAGGCCAGCCTTGCACACACCTCACAGGCTGCCCTCCCGTTCCTCAGGCAAGCTCCAGAACCAAGTTTAGCCTCACACCTTTTTACAGACTCACCAGCAGCCCCTTCTTTGGCCTTTGGCTCCCACACCCACCCCAGGGGAGGGCAGGCAGCCGTGGCTGAAGTCCAGCCTGCTTTAGGGAGGAGAGCTGGGGGTGGGTTTCATAATGGTGCAGAAAGCCTCGGTAACAAGCTATTGTGTGGGAGGGTTGAATTTCACACACAGAACATATATGGGGAGAGAAATTGGAAATTGCATCAGAATATGCAGAATTTGCACTGTGCTGCTTTCCAAGGTACCACCAGAATCCCTGTTAAATTTATAAATACAGTGCACATGCAAAGTGTAGAGCTGAGCAAATAATTCACAATGAATAATTTATCTGACAAATTTAGCCTTTTTTCTGCTCATGAAATATCCATGAACAGATCTGTGATTTGTAACTGCAACCTTTACAGTGCATTAGCATAGGGTTTTTTTAATTTAATTTCCTTATGTAGTTTGGTGTAAAAAAGTAATTCCCTGTTATTATTCATACTAGCATTTTGAATAGTCCAAAAACAGAGTTTGAAGTTCAGGCATGGACTAAGGGAAGGGGCAAAGGAGACAGGTGTTTTTACCTTGCTGCTGCTGCTATTTGTCCAGAAACACTTTTTCTGTATGCTACATTTACAAGGATACCTCACAACACTTTTTAGTTTTGCAGCCTCTATATTTGCTGTAGAAAAACACAGAGCCACCTCTTCTTTAATGGAAGAGAATATTCTGAGAAATAGCATCCAATAATACAGAAATTTCACATAAAAACTGAGGTGGGAGGTCGTGGAAGGATGGGGCTGCACTTCCACACTTTGTTAAGAACAATGCAAATTTTGAAGGATTTGCTATTTATCTCTGTTGTAAGACATGGACTATGTCCCTGTTATATCCTGAGAATGGCATCCTTTTGGATGGCCTAAAAAATGGCATCTGTATGGCCTGAAATAATAAGGAGAAATGAGACCCACATTTCATAGGACCTTTGCAAACTTTGTAGCCCCATTTTCAAAACAAAATGCTTGTGGCTAAAGAAACATAAAAAGTAAACCCCTTTGGTTTTCTGAGACAAATGGTTTGAAAATGTAGCATTAGCATAAATGCTTTCTGACTATTCTTGACATGATTTTTTTGCTCCATAATCTCTCCATCTTTCTATTTTAATACTTTCTCTACAGTCAAACAAACTCATCACTGTTTGCTCTGGATTAAACTGTGAGGAGTTTAACCAATTTCACTTAAGTTATCAATTGAACCTCTTTGCAGCTTTCTTACAAATAGAGGTAGGAATGTTACTGTTGCTAACCTTACGATTTACCATTATTTAAAAATTTCTAAAATATTTTTAGCATAACTCAAATTTTTTCTTTATGTATGTATAACAAAACCTGTAATATAACATGATAGGTAATGCTAAAGAAATTGGCAGAAATAAAAGAAAATTCTGTTGAGAAACTTCAATTAAGTGGACCTACTTTAGCCCAAATAATTTATTTGTTTTTCATTTGACATGTTAAGGAAAATACATGGTTTGTGAGGCTCTCACCGAGTTAATATATAGCTCTGCTTAGAAGAACAGCTTTAACAATACCTATCTGGTCAATAATCTCAATAATCTGCTTATTCTTCTCTACATGCAGAATTAAATCTGTAGGCTTTGATGAGGAAGAAGGTTCACTCCCTCTTGTCTGATGTTATGTCAGAAAAGAAAGAGTCAGTTGGATTTTACCCGTATATTTTCTTCTCAGAACAATTTAATAAATTCTAAGTGGTTCTATCTCAGTAAGAAACCTACTGAGGGTATTGGATACCTTTGAGACCTGCCATTGAAAAAAGACCAAATGTGGTCCTCAGAAACACCGTGCTCAGTGATGAGTGATACAGAAAGAACCTTTCAAAGCCAGGATGAGTTTACACAACTGCTACTTCTTGTAAATGGGTCCACTGGACATAGAAAGAATTGAGGTGTCATGAAAAGTCCAGCATCTATTTATATATTTATAATAGGCCACAACCACACATCATTAAAATGAGTAGTTCACTAATTCATTTTTTGGTATTACATAATAACAAAAAAAGTCTTTAGGAAGATTTCAAAGCAAATCCCACAGCAGTCAGCTGAAAGAAGGAATTTTGGCATTTCTCCATCCTGCAGACATAAGACAGTTTCAGATATAAGAAAAATAAGCATTAGATACTCTTCTTGCCTTCTTTACAAAGCTGTTTCAAGCAAAGAAAAACCCAAATGCTCTCAGTGAATGAAGTATTCATACAATCCTCCAAAATGTTGGTGTAGGTAGATTAGCATTATTACTTTTATTATAATAAAAGTAGATACTATAGCAGGTTGTCTGGAATAATTCCAGATGTCAAGATCCATCCATGCATCCATCCAAATTCATTGAAATCAGTGCTCAACCTGAATGGACATCTCTGAGCAGATCAGCCAAAGCCCGGTGAAGGAAAATCTAATCTGGCATCGGTGGAACTGGAATTTAGCTCATAGGGCAGACTGTGTCAGTTCTCTAGATGTGATTCTGACTTCAAGCCTTTTCAGCATCCCATTTGTATATGTCATAGTTTTACAGCTGGGACTGGCAGAAGATCAGGGAAAAAAGTATTTTCCAAGAGCCTCCATACCGGACATCTGTGTCCCTGTCACACAAGTATAAATGCTCCTTTATCTTCTAAGGAAAATGAAGTAAAGCAGAGCATTGCAGGACATCCTGATGCAGAAAACTGAAGCAGTCTATAGACCACCTATATCTTTCCTTCAGTTGCACTCAGGTGAAGTACATATCTCCAGCCTCCATGCAGATATATAGACCAACAATTTACATAGCTTTCAATCCCAAAGTTGGTTTATTTTTAATTTTTTTTTTAAGTAATAATGAGTTTAGAAAATTTTCTTTCTTTCACATGTAAATGGTTTGTACCCAGGGATGACAGACGCAGCCACACCTGCAAACATCTGTGTGGTCTCTCCTTTATGTGCTTGTTCTAAAAGAGGCTGTCACAACCATCCTGGTGGAAAAGAAAATCCTGTTTCTGGACATCATGCTCTGGGAAGGAGACTTGGGGGTTTGCAACTTGCTGGGGGTGGAGTAATTAGAGAAGCAAAAAAATGCAGGGACAACTAAACAGAGAAGTCACAGATGATCCTAGGGAGGAAAATAAGTTCTGTTTAAACCTTGTTCTGGTGGGATGATCGTGCAATTTAGTAATGGGAGGTATTTCAAGTTATTTCAAGCCAGTGTTTCAATGGCAAATCACTGCATTTAAATTGATAACACTTCAGAGCAGTACAAATTAGAGCTAAATACCTGTGCAGCTGCAAGAATTTTGTTTGATTGTTTTTTCTTTCTGAAAGTTAAAATAAAATAATATACTACGATAACATAATTAGGTAGGAATCTGCAGAACTTAAATGCAGTCAGTTTCGTAAAGAGGTGTGGAAGCTGTTGCAAACAAATGAAAACATCACCCACAAGCACAGACTGAGGAGATGAAAACAAGCAGGGAAAGAATAAGAAAGTGAGAATTCATCTTTCTTTATAGATGATAACATCAACACACCTATTATTAGTAACATAATATTTAATCGTGAATATCTATAAATTTCCTATAAATATCTAAGTATTTTTTCTATCTTACATTGCAATTAATTTCTGATATTGTCTTGATGCAGCTGGAAACAAGTTCTGAGAATAAACTCTCAAGATTTCTACTTGTATATATTAACTCTGAAGTCTAGTAATAAGCTCATCTATGGACATTTTTCATTATTTTACTTGGAATCAAGTGGAGATCAGAAAATAAGTATAGTGATGTATTATTTACAGGAAATTTTAATTTGGCATTAAAGAGTTTAGGGCAGATTGGAATTGTTTCCTAGAAAACATTTTCTTTTTTTTTTTTTTTCCCCTCCAGTTTCTGAGTTTTACATCAAAATTTCAAAATGTGTTCATTTTCAGATATTTTACTGCATTCCTACAAATGGTGCCTTGAGCTTTCCCACTGCATATTTAGGTTTTGCCAAAACAAAACTCAGGTTTACATCTGCTTTTGCCAAATAAAGACCTTCATTTCCATTTCACTAGAATTTAGGAAAAGGAATTCAAATGTGAGATCATTGAACAGTGATTTGGCTTTCTAAGTGATGGTTTAGTATTTTCAGAAAAGATTAAATTAATTCAGTTTAGTTTGATTTTTTTTAAACATTTTAATTTAATTTTTTATGTAGAATTATAAGATTTCTGTTGAAATGGAGAGCTCTACATTGCTGGGGTACAGCCCAATTCTGTTAGGAAAATGTGTTGCTATTGCTAAAAAATTGCAAGGAATGAATGATTCCCAGGAAATGAACAATAGAAAATATGGATATGTTAATCAGTCTAGTTTTCCTTCCTTTTGCAAAAGGAAAAAAAAAAGAAAAGCAAGCATGCAAGCAAGGATCATACTCTCTCTGATATTAAAATCTATGGGAATTTGATGAGATAAAAGAAATGTTAAATGAACATTCTTCCTCTAAACAGACATGTCTAGAAAGGCAATTTTAGTAGTACAGCAGTGTAGCATTTTGTTTTTTCTGCAATAAAGCCATCAGATCAATAAAAAATTATGTAGCAGATTATTATTACACTGTGCTCACTATAGCTCTAATCGTAAATAATACAGCAGTTATCCTGGTTATATTAATTATAATTAGAATGCAGATAATGCAGACGGTCTTTTATTACTAGAGCCAAATCAATTTTCCAGTGTTATTCAATGCAAGGTCACACAAAGTTGTTGAAGCTCTTAGACTTCTTATGAAATGACCTGCATATGTAAGAGAGGGTTTGGCTCAGCTGTGTAAGACACATTGACTGGGAAGTGCATTGAAATAATTACAGCCATGAACTCTTGCCTGTAATGGCAGAATTTCATTTTATAAAGTAAGCATAGCTGTAATCCAGGCTCCTTTATGGTGGGAAGCCTCATAAATCTTTCAGAGAAGACCAAGTCTTTCTCTTATTTGTAAAGCAGAAATCAAAATGAATTAGTTTCTGTTGTTATTCTTTCCATCTGTACTGTTCTGTTAAACATGCTGAATGCGTTCATGTTGTGTATCAATACAGAAAAAAAATTAAAATAAGGAAATACTTGATGGAAACATTTCATTATTTTAACATAGACTGTTTTAAAGTTCACTCGTTTGGGCTCTGGCTCTCGTGGTTTGCTTAAAGCTTTTATCATCTTTTAGGATTGCATTGGCTTAATGTGTTTGTCTTCTATCTCTCATGGCTTCAGTTTAACTCAGAATCACAGAGGAACTGATATGCTTAAAATGTGCCTGTCTGTCCTGTAACTGATGAGCAGATTAGTAGGACACTGCCAGATAATCATCTCTGAGATGCATTGGATTCATATGCGTAAATGACACATGGCAGAGAGGGGGAAAGATCAGGAAAGTGTCTTTCAGTTGTGTGCTTTTCTGCTTTCTTTAAGCATGAGTGCAGATGGCCATTAGATATGCTCTATGGTGGATTCTTGCAGTTTGGAATTTACTTTTCCTCTTTTTGTTCTATGTGGTATGTATCAAAATGCTTCCACAGAAACAAAGCAGCCAATAGTAAACAGAGCAGAGCTGCAAGTACCAGCTAGTTAGTGAGAGGCACAGTGCTAGGAACAATGTGAAGAATAAAGGGTTGGTTGCCATTTGCTTGCTCGCTTACTTTGTTTTGCTTTGCTTCATTACTCAATAGAACATATGCTAGAGAAAAAAGGAATAGCCCTCCACTGAAAAAAAAAAAAAAGCATTTTTTTGAAGTATTGGTGATACTTTAATATTTCTCTCCAAATTGTGCTCTCTGATTTGCTTTTAAATCATCAGGAGTTTGGCATGTGTATGGGAGTATAGCTGTCGAGGCAATCTCCTTACATGCCCACATGTGTTCAGCCTTACGTCTGGCCTCTAAGTCATACCTTCAATCAGCAGTCTGATGGCATTTAAAAAAGGGTCTCTGATCACTTTTTGCTTTTTTTAGCTTGTCATAAATCCTATTATCAGCAGTACCTGAGCTTGAGGAATTCAGTCATTTGAATCAAAATGCTTCCTTCTGACAATAACCAAGGAAAGAGACAAAGCCATTTGGCAAGCAAATGAATCTTAAGTACACACACTGGAAATGTTTATACTTTGTTCTAGATAAATGTAGGCTGCATTTTGATAGTATATCAGTATTCAGCTTATAGAATGTGAATGGGATTTATGTGTGAGAGGAAATGTGAGAGAAATTGAGGTAGGGGTGTTAAGGAAAACTTAGTATAAATGGACTTTGGAGCTTTACTCAAATACTGGAGATATGTACTGTCAAATCAAATTATGCCACATGTAAAAAATAAAAATAAATTCTCTTCAGAGATACTTTTGTGACATGTATGATGTTATACCTGTGATACTTCTCAGATCCTCCAGTTTTGTGTGACTTGATTTAATCTTATCTAGAGATAATTTGATCTCTCTGAGCCCTACTTGCCTCTTTATTTTGATGGCAGTAATTTAATCAGGATTTTCCATAAGCCTCCCATTCTCTGCAAACACACTGCTGGGTTTCGTTGGTTGGTTTGGTGTTTTAATTATAATAATGTAGTAGCACTTACAGGTTCAGGGCATCCATCACACCCTAAGCTTGAGGTGCAAAACAGAACAAGGAAATATTTGGGCAAAATTGATTTTTGTTTATCAGTTTTACTTCACTGAAGTAAATGCTCCACTTTAACTGTTAGAAGAGCCCAGCATCCATTTCCTCCTTTTCACCTAAACTGTTTGGTTTGTACAAAGGAAGAAAACTCACACTTTTGAAAAGTTCATGTTAAAACCAAGCAGTACAAAGGTATATTATATGATTGCTTAGTGTACAACTTTTTCTTTTCTTTGCGTAAAAAATTCTGAGGCTCATGGTATGCATTCTTGTGAGGGGTTTTTTTTAAGGCACTCTATCTCAGAGGTAGCATGTGTATCAGGGGAGGCAGGGATTGCTATGGTAAGTACCCCTGCTTCAAATAATAGGATTTGGGAATTATTTTCAGTCCAAAACATAAGGGAAAAAAATGTCTAAAAGTGACCTTGTCGTCTGAATTAACTTCCATGAGATTCCACTTTAAAATGATATGCCCAGTATTATCATTTTACTGCCAAAAACTGGGAACACTTCCAAATTTTGACTTAGAAATTATTGTACTTCCAACTGAAAAAAAAAGAAGCTTTTTGAAGTACTTCTTTTTGTTGAATACTGTAATAGATGGCTCTGTAAAATCCTGAGTAAATGGCCAAGACCGCAAGTTCGAGCTGCCCCCAAGGCAGTCTTATCTTACACACAGGCTTTTAGAAGATTTTTGTTTTGTTCTTGAATGTGTGTAGTTTATGTGTTTCATCAGAAGATGCCTGGTTTTTTGCCTGACTCTACACCCCCATGTCAATACCACTCAGGTTCACAAGGGGAGTTAGCCGCGGGATTTGTGCTGTGCTGAAGAAGAAAGATTATCTTTCCTGTAGGGTGGGGGGAAGCGCATTGTGCACGTCTCTAAAGTAAAGACTGCGGGAAAAAATGGAGAGGGCATCACTTTTTAATATACAATAGCGTTCCTAAGTTAATATAGCATGCTGGAATGTAGGGGAACATTTTATTATTCGGCAATCGTTTTTCTTTACATCTTGTAAATAAAATGTTCCTTGTCTTAACAGACATTCAGCAACAGCAGGGTAGGTTTCTAATCAGCCTCACAAACCACTGCTCTAAGTGCACTTGATAGTGTCTCCAGCAAATAGCTTTAGAAAATATCCTTCGTAGTGTACGTACCCTCATGTGAGGATTACCTGCAATGATACGATACATCCTCATACATTCAGGCAGCCTCATGTGCCTCTGATCTATCCTGGCTTTCACTGTCACCGTTTCCAAAATGGCCTTTCTGCCTCCTGATCGCAACGTGAAGCAAAAAAAGTACCATCTGGACACTGCATGCTAAAAAGTCAAAGATCTGTACACTGTATTATGCCCAAAAGGACATTTTCTTGTCAGTTAAGCTGCCATGTACTTTAGTCTGTCACTGATAACTAACAAAATTACAGTATGGTAATTTTAATTGGAAGCTATCCATTTTTATCCCTCAGGTTTTCCTTTGATTCCCCGTGGCAATCTTCTCCTGCAGCAGCTCCCTGGCCGTGGCGCAGGCGTGGGCAGAGCCAGTGGGAGGCCAGGCCAGCGCGGTGTCCGACTGCCAGGGCGCTGCGCCGCCGCTGCTGCCCGGCAGCTCTGCCAGAGCCCCCCATCCCAGCTCAGCCCCGTGTGTCCTCTTCCTAATTCCTTAATTCTGCTGCTTTTTTACTCACCTGGAGTCCCACAAAGCCATTTGGCAATTAAGGTTATAGAGGAAAAGAGGCAGTCCCCCCTGACTGCTGGATGTTGGGATGATACTGATATGGGCCAGGAAGGGGCACACTGGGGTTAGATGGAGAAAGTGAACATTTCCCTGTTGGAAAGCTGTAAGTAAGAATATTTAGGACATCAATTGTCGTTACTGGGGAAGCAGAGAGGGAGTAAGAGCCTCTCACCAGAAATAAGAACAGCATCCATGACCACAGGAGTACAGAGGAGGGGTAGCTTGCTTTTAGAGGGCAAAAACCAGGGTAAGGACAGGAAAGTGGAAAGAAAAAAAGATGAAAAAGGGATCAAACTCATGGGATATGAAAGACTCTATTTTTATTTTAATGTATACATGAAGATTGATGTTGTTTTGCTTGTATTTATTTGTCTGTTTGTTATCTGAGTGGTGCATGGTGCAGGGAATTTTACTGTTTTTTTCCTTTTATCTGGATGACTCAGAAAAGTAAAAAATGCAGCCTGTATTATTGGCTTATGGTCTGGCAGAGTAGAAAGGGGTGCAAGCCAAACTCCTAGTCACCTGAATCTCCTTGCAGAGGAGAATGAGGTATGCATTTCAAACGTGGAAATAAATTCAGTGTAGGAATGCACCAAAATAGAATGGACTTAGATATACATAGTGGACTAGATATACATAATAGTAATTCAGCACCTCTTTTAAGAGAATTTGTGGCCAATACTATTTTGTGTAAAATAAAGTGCCATTGTCCAATTTCACGGCATCTTGAACTGTTGTGATCTTAACACCAAGTTAGTTGGTGCCCTACCAGCACTACCAGCTGGATTTTTATAAAGTTTTCAATGACAAGATAAATACATACATTCTAAATTTAAGAGATTGACAGTTCTTATCATCTTAAAAATTGTCTATAAATATACAAAACCAGAAAATGTGAAAACAAGCATCATTATGACTTTAGTCTAAAAATTGGGCTGGAATTGTGACTGCAAGAAATCATGGGAAAAACAGAATGGCATGGAATGTAAGTGTAGACTGGGCACTAAAGTTACCCTTCTGAATTTGCAGTGGATTATGTCAGAAGTCTTTTTCCTTAGTAAAAATTAAACAAAATGCTTTTTCTAAAAAGCAGAAAAATACAAAAATTAAAAAGTACAAAATGGGAAAGGTCAAAATTCACCTGCTCAGTGTGCGGCTAAATTTATGAAAATTAGTTATTTGCAGTTGTAGTTTTATTTTATATTTTTATAGTTTATCTAGGTTCAGTTATCTTTGTTGCTCCAATATGGAAAACCACTAAACAAGGCATTTGATCCTGTTCTTTGATAGGAGAATGCCAGTGGTGAGTCCAGTTCAGTTTTCTCTCTGGATTATGGTTTGTGAACTTAATAAAAATATGTCTGTAGGAGGTTTCAAAAACAGCAGAAAGTACTGCATGAGAAAGATCCAGACAATGCATCAGCTTAGAAAAATCCATGCAGAGAAGTGGAAATTATGCAATGTTTTTCTCCTGAAGGACCACAGCTGTATTTCTCTGCAGAGAAAGAAAGTCTTTTAAGCTGTAGCGTTGATCATCAGTATCCCACATGGATCTCTGGCAGGGTGGCTTTCATACAGTTGTGCTGGCAGTATTTCCTTTCTTAGCTGCTTCCTGAGGAGCCCTTGCTGAGGAGAGAGAGGTGCTGAAAAGGTTAATGGGAAGCCCTGATAAATCTGCAGAGACTGCGTCTATCATTAGAATCTCTTGCACATATCGAAATGATAGCCTATACCTAAGGAAAAAAAAAGAGATATTTTTGAGTTTTATGTAGTCTTTATAAGAGCAAATCAGTTCTCGGTCCCAGCTCAGAGGACTGTGGGGCTTTCTGTGAGGTGGGTGCTGAAGTGCCTGGGTGGCTGGGCAGGAGCAGGTACCTCCATGCCCTGGTGCCACACCAGCCAGAACATCTGCTGCTGAAGTGCATGGAGGTGTGGCACAGCCCTCCCAACTTCCCTTCCACAGGACAAGTTTAGATTGAAAAAGATCAAATTCTTACATTTGGGCCAAATCTTACTAAAAAAAAAGCCTCTGAACAGCAGCTCTGTGCAGCCCCTCCCCATGCAGCTCCCATGGCTGGCTAAGCCTTGGGCACAGTCCATTGTCAAGTATCTCCAGCCTGAATCACTAAAGGCAGAGTTCCAGTGCCTGTCTCCAAGATCCTCTGCTCCAATAGAAGGAGACTTTTTATCATGGTGATATTCTCCTGACAAACTTACAAAAGACTTGTTTAATTTTTTTTCTAACAATGCCTTGCTATCTATGTTTATTTTAGCCTAGTCACAGTCCTGTTACAACTTTTTTATCAGACCTTGAAAACTGAGTAGAAAAGTAGATTGCTGCCTTTTCCTTCCACTTTTGGAAAGCTGGAATCCAATCTAACTCAAAACATAAAATATACTTTTGTTACCACAAGATTGCAGCTGAGGTTAGTAGCAATATGTATTTTATAGTATATTTTCTCTGAAGGGAGAATTCATACTACAGCTATTCAAACTATATAGTGTGTGAATTCAGGACAAAAATGAATTTACTTTTCTTTTTTCCATTCATCAAAGATGAACACTACATGCAAAGTTCAAATTCAGATAAAAATTTCTCTGTGTCTGGATCTAACGTTTTGGGCTGATTCTTTTAGAGCTCAAGGGATAGCCCCCATCATAATTGAAAAGTCCACGTTTCTTTACGTGTGGGAAGTATAAATGAGCACATACTTTCTTGGGAGGTGGGTGTCTTTATGATAGTAGTAATAGTACTTATAATACTGGAGTAAACTTATGTTGTCTTCTATTGATTACTCTAGCTAACTTAGATTTAGTGACTTGTAGGCTGGGTCACAAAAATGTGTAACCATTGTGTAGATATTTCTTACTATATTTCTTAACAACTGTAATGGAAGTCTGTGTAATAGTTCAGTATTTGTACAATGATTTCACTTTAAAGCAGGACTAAATGCTCAATATTTTGTCACCTCATCCTCAGATTAAATATAGATATGGTTATAGGTTTATTGTATTTTTAATGTGTTTTTCCATACAGTTTTGTTCAGATTTTCAGGGGAAATATTTTAAATTTAAATGTTTGCAAAATCTTGTGTCTTTTTTCATAACTGTTTCTGCTACTGCTTCAATGGTCATGTGTTGCAATGAGAACGCAAGTGGAAAAAATAAAGGAGCAAAATATAGACAGACAACATGCTTAAGCAGTCAGAAAGTATTTAGTCAATACATTGGTCTCAGCACGTAGCAGCAAACAAGTTTATAGATGTATGAGAACAAGAAAGGAGATTTGGATTGGAAAGAAGAAAAGCTCTATGGATGCTGTTGGAAGGTGTATCAGAAGTCTGAAGGGCACTGCCGAGAGCACAGATAATGCTGTGGAAGTACAGGAAGTGTGAGTTGGAGACTTGGCTCATCTAGCAGGAGAAGATGGAGCAGACCTCAAGGTATTGAGTGAAAAGGGAAGAAAATACTCTGCACAAGTGAGGACAAATACTTTGTTTCATCCAAAAGGAGAGGGAAGGCAGCAGAAAGAGGCAAAAATAGACATCACATGGCCAAGGCAATGGAAAGGAAGTATCTTGATAACAGCATTCTGACTAGATACCAGTATTGTAAGGTTTCTGCAATTAACAGGGGGATCTTTGCTGTGTGGATGAATAGGCTGTGTTTTTGAAAGGTAAAACCAGAAGAGTAGGTGTAGTAGTCTTAAGTAAGACATGAAGCAAGATTAAGAACTGTTTTGAGCTGGGGAGCTTGACATCAGAGAAATAAGGCAAGTTGAGCCTTGATATGGATCAGAGTGGTGAATTTGTTGTTTTAATTAATCTGGGATTTCTATAACCCAGTATAATCTTACCCGAGTGAGAAGACAAAAAAGAGGTATGGAGTTCATCCAGTATTCTGTGTAGAGACTGAAAGTGAATCTGAAAATAAGTAAACGGAGGGAAAAATGAGAAATAGCTGTAGTCTTTTTAGAAAGGGAAAATTCATTCCAGAAGTAGCTACAGAGGGGAGAGGATACAGGAGAATATTGGAACTTGCCCCCAAGTTGGACATGGGATAGACCAGGACTGTTAGAAAACAGTAAGATTGCCTGGATTTCTTCTCTGAGGCAAAGTACTTGTTTCTAAAGCACTTCTCATTTTGCAGTACTGATCCTTTCTTCAACTGCAAACAAAACAAAGCCCTTAAACATATAGTTTAAAATTCTATCCATATTAAGGGTGTTCTATCTATATTAACTTATGTGTGTGTCACTTAAGATTGTTGTAAACCTCAGGGCGGGAATAGTTTTATTTGCATTTGCACATTTATTCGTATAAGCCTAGGCAGCATGTAGGCTTATTACTAAAGAAATGGTTGCTATGTGTAATTAGCTGATCTCTGATTTTAAATGTTCATTAGACAAACAGATAAAATGAAGGTGTTACCTCAGTCTATTGTTAATATATTTAAGCTTTCTTTTAGTCTTGGGTTTTTTTTTTTTGCTTCTTCTACATATCCAGATTCCTTCCACTGTGCTGCTGCAGGAAATTACTTTTTTCTGTTGGGAGGAGGAGAAAATTTACTTTTTCACCCTTGGAACTTCAAGTAAACAACAAACCTATAAATTCTGGACAAGAAAATATAGGTATGCAGTATGAAACAGGAATGGAAAAATTAAAAGATTGCAAAAACCTCTGTATCTTTCAGCACTTTATTTCAAAGGTAGTTCTGGTGTCCTCTTACCAAAGGAGTAGAAACAACTGAGAATATGAAGAGTAAAAGGGAAAGTGGTGCAAGTGATAATAAATTACTCAAAATCATCATAGTCATAAATTATTTCACAGAGCAGCACTTAAAAAGAGAATTATGAAATAGGAATTCTAATGCAGGCAGTTATATTTTTGGAAGTGTAATGTCAAACAAATAGTTCCTTTAGCTAGAGGAATGAATGGGTCCAGCTTTACTGCATCATATGAGCATTCTAACTTTCGAAAAACCTCAACATCTGTACTTGAAATCAGTTAAGACAAGGAAGGTGAAGCTCTGGAACATCATGGGATGTGTTTAAGGAGAGAAAGGATAGGTGAATTAGCTTCTAGATGAACTTGAGTACTGTTGATTCTGTCTTGAGACAAGGAGACAGAGCAGATGATCTCTTCTGCAAGTATATACTTCCAGAATTTGAGGAAGCAGAAGAGATAGCATTTAGAAGACAATGTCAAATACTTAACTGATCAAAAAAACACTACTGTGTGCACCTCCCAGGGCTTACATCAGTTGCAATATCAGAGATGACAGGATACCTTTTGAAAAAATCACTCCAATGCTCTGGCAAATAGAACGTGTTAGGAAAGTGACCCACTTGCGCCAAATGAAAGGCGTTAAAGCTCTTTCAGAACAAGATGTGGGAAATCAAAATGGAAATGTTCTTTATACAAAGGCAATAGTAAGAAAAGTATATGGATAGATAAAGCAGAGTTTAAAGCTGAATCATCCCCATTTCTGATTTAATTTGAATTCCTTCTTTATTCTGTTGTTGTAGTCTTCCTTGAAACATCTTATCAAGTCTAATAGCAGATCTTCAACATCCAGTAGATCTGTTATTGTTTCTTCAAAGACACCGTTTCTCCAAAGGTTAAAAAATAGAGGTTGTTTTCTAAATGCATTTGAAAAGGAAAGGAAGTGGTAAAAAAAAATCTATGTAAAACAAAAACAGCCTTTAAAATGTTGTAAAGGCTTGCTCTCTCCCTGACTTGTCTTTTCTGGGGTTTTTTTTTTTTGTTCAGCTCCAAAATAAGATATTGCAGATCAGGACAGTATTCTTTATTTATTATTAATTTCATTTCTTTAACAGAATACGCATCTCACAAGACTGCTAAGTTTAGGGTAAGAAACAAA
Organism: Camarhynchus parvulus; assembly: GCF_901933205.1. Classification (NCBI taxonomy): domain Eukaryota; kingdom Metazoa; phylum Chordata; class Aves; order Passeriformes; family Thraupidae; genus Camarhynchus; species Camarhynchus parvulus. Next base: position 132,807,720 of record NC_044572.1, read on the forward strand.
GGTTCCCAGGTTAACCTTGTTATCCCTTTAGTCAGTGGATTGTTTTCACAGAAGAATGCTGGCTTTTACACCCAAAGTGACCTGGCATGTGCAGGGCAGGTGAAAGGAGCCTTCACGCAGGTTCTCGAGCACTGAGCTGTCATTCCTCCAAAACATGCCCAACACAAATGATCTGGGAACCAACATAAAATAATTGCTTTGGGCTACACCAAGAGTCAGCAGCAGCTCCTCATCCTGGCTGTTCAAATGCATGGCACTTCTGTGAAGATAATGAGAAATTAGAAGCTGGATATTTTCTTTTTTAAAAAACGTGAAAAGAGCTATCTTGGTGCATTCCAATCTACCTGTTTCTGCCTTTGCCTTCCTCCCTCAGAAACTTTTCTTTAGTTTTTGTTATGAATAAGAAAAGAAGATTGTACTGAACTGTGAATTGTGAATTGCCTTTTTCTCTCTTTTTAGTTAAAACACAGCATGGAGAGATGTGAGTAAAATTATTAGTGCTGGAGATTGTGAATATCTTTTGAAATGAAAGGCATTTGCCAGGAATCTGTCAAACTACAAACGACCTAGGTCTTGCTCAAGAAACCATCTACTAAGAGTAGTGACCCACTAACCTAATTTCTCCAGAAAGACTCTTGGGCAGTTATGGCAAGACAATCCAAGAGATTTGTAAAACTTTCCATTTCTTTAGAGGTCCGATAGTAAGATTTCAGATGCAGAAGCAACAGAAAATCATGTCAATTTAAGCGGGAAGTTCTGTTGCCAAATGAACTGTGTATATTTAGACAGCTTTGTGAATGCTCAGCTCTTCTGATTCATGGCTCCATTCAGGAACTGCTTAAGATGTGCTTTTACTCTAGTGGAGTTTTTTGTCTGGGTTCTCCAGCACTTTGTATGTCTATTGGGAAGGAAAACCTTTCTTCATTTTGTAAAAGTGAGATTATACAGAGATTACTAGACATTTACTCTTGGCACTTGAGAGCAATTTTCCTTTTAGTATAAGCCACATATTGCAGTAGTTGTTGCCTTGCAAATGTTCATAATAATAATCATTATCAATCTGCTTTCTGTGCCAATAAAATCCCTGAATTGAGCAGGAAGTAATGCTAGACTCAGAAATGGTACAGACTTTCCTTCCAGTTTGAAAAGAGGATGAGAGAGAACAAATTAATCATAGAATCGTGGATGCTGGAAACATATTAAAAAATCTAGCCAGTCTCTTTGCCTTTCGTTTGCCTTTTATTGTATATCCTGCAGTATTCTGACAGTCTGGTTTTTCAAAAGCTGTAGTCTTAAAAGTGATAGGTTACCATTACTTTCTCTTAAGAGTGTATGAGAATCTCACTGATAAAGAGGATTTCAGAAGTTTGGGAAATGAATGCTACTGCAGCAGTGAGGAACTAACGGTTCCAAATATATATAGAAATGCAAAGGGATTTTTTTTCCCAGTGATTTTTTTGTGCTGAGTCGCCATCTGAGATGTCTGTGCATATGTCAGTTTATCTATGTCTGTTTTAGACCTGGAATATGTTCTCACTCCCTTAATAATCATCTCCTCACTTTCTGTACAATTTTAAAGTTACATCTGACCAGAGGATTAAGAATGTCTTAGTGGTAACGTTGTCTTGAAATTCATTTGACTGTGCATTGTTCTCTAAAGTGCCATATTTAGCTCTTAACAAGCTTGGGAATATTGTTTATTTGGCCGTATGATGTGTTAGTTGCTTAGCTAATTCTGCATTTAAAGACGTGTGTTCTCTGGGCTCTCACTTGGGGGGAGGAAAGTGTCCTCCTTATGTGAGAAAGCTGCCACAGCAGCTGAGATATCACTTAACACTGGAGGCTCTCCAGGGCTTGCATGTGCTGTACATGCTTGCAATGTATTTTGGTATTAGTATGACCAACAATAATACACAGCACTAATGCTGAGAATAAAGTGGGTGCTAAAGCTCAGATTCAGATGCTCTAAATGGCAATGTCTTTACTGCTCTGCACTAAGAGGGAATGAACAAACAGTTCTGCAGTGGGCAGAGAAGACTGGTGCAGCGCCCTAACCCCAGAGGCAAATTTATTTCCACCCATCTGCTGTCTCAAATGCCAAGTCCTAGAAATGCCACTGTTTCCCAAGTAGCAGACATTAACCATGTGTGTGAATCTTAGGCATTAGTAAAAATTATTCCAAAAAATTGCCTTTGTTTGGCTTTCATAAATTGCCAGAGCAAAGCAAAAGGCCAAGGCTCGTTGTGGGCTCTGTTATCCTGGCACTAACAGGTTTGTAATTTCTGTGATGGAATATAATGAATGGCTATTGGTGAGACAGCAATTTCATTTCATTCATCTGCTGCAAATAATAAAGGCATTTGTAAGTCTGTAAGGTCCAGGGATGGGTTCTGGTCTAATTTGCTGTGGAACTTGTAGACCCCATATCATCGTACCCAGCTGAAAGGGGTTTGTAAAGAACTTGTATACTGTGGAATAAAATATATGTTCAGAGTCTGCAGACTCCTGGAGCCGAGGGTGGGCAAGGAAAACATAACTGGCTGGTGGTGTATAGGTCTTCCCCCAAAGGACCTTGGTTACTATTAATGCCTCTCTCTCCTCCTCTTCCTGCCCACCAGCGCGGGTTTGAAGAAAACTCTCCTGTTGCTGCTTCTCCTACCAGTAAATGGTCAAAGAAATTACATATTATTAAGTGCAGAAATAGGTTCTGCTTAGAAATCCAAGTGTCAGGGAACATTAGTGCTGCCCTTTCCTTGCCAAAACTTGCCAACTCCCCTCTGCTGTGAGCTGCTTTCAGACATTTGTGTTTCTTTTTGTCTAGGCAGGCTGCATATTCAGAAGAGTGACTCAGAGCACAGAATCTCTTTGAACTGTGTTTCTGCTCTGGGAAAGTCTTTTTTGGTTTTTGTTTCTTTAATATTTTTTTTAAGTGATAAGGAAATATGTGCTACTTACAAGTTGCTCCTTTTGGCAAACATGGGATATCCCTTTTTAGTATGGATTCTGTTCCATATGTGATCGTTCCTTTTTTTGCCAAACTTCCTTAGATGTGCACCAAATTGCAGAGAGATGAATACCAACTTTGCATAATTTGAGCAAGAAAGCCTTGCAGTGCTACTTTTCTGTTTAATTTACAGGGGGGGAAAAAATTATGAGATACGTAGGACATAAGTAAGGGCAGAATAGAGCCCTTAATCTTAATTATTCATTCTGCAGTATTATAAATGACTAAAGATTACCTCCAATGTTTGGTATAATCTTACAGTGTGCAGATGTGGTTCTCTTTGGTATATGCCATCTTTACTGAACTCACAATTTCCATAATGCTGTCACATTCTGCATGGGAAGCAGATTTACAGATAGGTAATCCATGTAAGGTATTTTAAAGACAGCTTATTAAAGGATTGAGGCCTGCTGTTAAATTACATATGCTTTCAATTGCTATGAGGAGCAAACAGTATCAAGAAGTACAATAATTTAGCTACAGCTGGAGAAAGGCCTATTTAAAGTTTTGATGACAGATCCTTTAAAGTTTTCCTTTAAGTTCTTTTCTGCTTTCTGTCTTCTCCTGCATAGTACAGTATTTCACTTTATACAATGTAATTTCACCAGCCGGTCGACTGTATGCACGCCAGGAAACTGAAATGCATTCCTAAACTGATAGATAGAGTTTACAAAACGACTGTGGGCGCCAGGCTCCACGCTTGATGGCATTATCTAAACACCTGACAGCAAGGATGGAGACATTGCAGTTTAGCATTGCTAATTATTAATAGCTCAAATTGTGCTGGGCAGTGTCGCCGTGCGCTCCCCGCCGCCGCGAGCCGGGATGCTGCGCTGCAGCGATGCTGCTGAGCATATTGGATGGTGCCCCCATCTGTTTCGGGAACACAAGGCGATGTGTCACTTACGTGCTGTCTGCTCCTCTACCCTTTGCAGAGGGACTTATGAGAGATTGCGTTTCCAAACAGAAAAGCTCATTCCCCTCTCTTTAACTGGAATAAGAAGGCAACGACTGTTGTTCAGAGTCATTCCTTAATTGGGGAGGCTGGGGGGGAGGGGGAACGTTTGGAGTTTTTCCCTAAAGTAACGAAATAAATGAGAAAATAGCGATGGTGTTTGGAGCTAGCTTTAAGTGTTGCACGGTAAGATGCTATTATGCAGACATGAGACTAAAAAGCCTGAGAAGGAATGTGTTAAACAATCATTTTATAACGATGAGTCTGGCCATGCGTTTGTGTGTGAACATTATTACAGTCTGAAAAAGAGAAAATGTTATTATGCCATGTATCTTTGAGCCATTATTAGAATTAGGTTACAAAGCTTTGACTGCAAGGTTATTTGAATCTACTGCTTGTTGTTAATGTCATGCTTTCTATTTAGTATTTTTTTCCTTATTTGTTATGAACTAGTACAGTATGAAAGCAAATAATTTTTGAAAATGTGTCTGTAACCACCCACCACAAGCATAAGTATATTTTTTGACTGTATATATTTAAAGATCACTGTACACTGTGGCAAAAGCTGTGTAAAGCTCTGGAAAGACAAAGTAGTAAAAAAAAAAGGTTCTAAGAATTTAAATAAAGGCTTTTTAAACTTATCTTTATTTTTTTCTTTAACATTTCTGTGTAATCTAAGCAGACACATGAAAATAGTGACTCTAAATTCGGCAAAATAAAACATTTTCTTACAAAGGGTGATCTTAACATCTTTCCACATAGATATATTAAGACTTCTTTTATTTTTTTGTTTATTAGCAAATTAAGGATAGAATTTTTATTTTGATGTATTTACAGTGTAAATTATGCACATGATATTTCTGTCCTCATCTAATAAATCTATTTTTACAGAAGTTGTACAGGTTAATAGATTTTGAATTGCATTAGATTTCTGTAATAACAGGATATATAAAACAAGACCTTATTAGGCTGATCTTTGTCTGTGAAATCTTTCTTCTTCAAATAATTTAGGAAACCAAAAATGCAAAATACAAACTTTGCCTAATCATGAATTTTTAAGCATATGTCTCTATAAATATTAGTGCAATTTAATTGCAGAGAATTTCTTTGTTACCAATTAGTGGCACAGTTCTGTAGAGTTCCTGAAACTAGTATTTTTATTTCAGTATTTATACTGGAATATGCTTCTTATAAAGGAAAAATGCTATTGATAGCTCTAAATGAACTTTGAATTAATGTAATGTCAATATTATCAAATATTGATATATCACCCCTAGACAGCAAATGTATTATCAAGTGAAAAATAATTAAAGTAGTTAAAAATTAAACTGAAAAATTAAAAGGTGATGCTTAAATAAATAAAATATCTCAGCAGAAAATATTTCTAATAGGCTGTGGATATCTCATTGCATTGTTTCTGTTGCTACCATGTCTTAATGGTTTTCATTGTTTATGGGAAAAATTGTTTAAGACAGCAAGAATCTCGGGTCTTCTCTTTTTTATGAAGGTCAAACTAAATTCAGAATTATAACTGAAAAATGAAATGTAAATACCAAGATCTTTGATAACAAAGTAATTAAAATGTATGGTTTTGCCTACTGTGTATAATAAGGGCTTATATTTGATCAACCATAAAAGTTATTTAATCATTTTAACCTTGGAATACTACCCCACAAAAAACTACTTAATGGAAGTTAGCTGAGAAGCATTAGAGTATCACAACATCAAGAAGGCTGAGCAAGAGGGCACTGAAAATTCAAGCACAGCTTATTTCTGCCATAATACTATAGCAGGTTGCATGGCAACCAGTGGCTGTGGATTTTGAAGTTACTTTATCCTTATTCAATGAGCAAAGACTTAGCCTGTATTTATTTTGGTAATTTCTAGAATTAATCAGGTATTTAAGGCCCAGTGTAGCATAAACTTGCTGTGATTTTTTGATTGGCAAATGAATGTTTACAAATGTTGTTGGGAGAAGATCTGGAAGAAGAGGAGAGCTTGATTGTTCCTCCTAGCATTGCAGACAGTAAGTATTAGACAAGTGCTCGGATCAGCAGCCCATTTGGAGCCAGAGTGTGGCTTGCAAGCATCTCCCTTTGATTTAGGTTAGTCATTTTAGGAGGACACTGGAGTTTTTTAAAAAAAAAACACCTGCCATATTTCATTTTAATGTTACCATTAAGCAACAATGCTAAGAGAATTTTAACATTTTTCAGCTGAGTAAAAGCTGTAATCATAAGCCAAAGTCACAAGTAAACGTAGTGTGGCACCCTTGTGGGCATGTATTACTTCAGAAAATACAGTAACAAATACAAATCTCAAAACATATTTTAAAATACTATTTAATTTCCATTACTGTCCTTAAAGTACAAAGGCAACTCTTGCAGTATCCTGTTGTTTAATATGTTCAGGGTTCTGCCAAGCTTCTCAATATCCCCAGATCTTACTGAAATTGAAGTAAATTAAAGCACAAGGAGCACATCATAATGCTTATAATGAATGAGAGGTGTGAACTGGTGGCTCATTTAATGAGTCCTTTTTAAAAATGCACTTTGCTGGAGCATATGAGAAATCTGTAGGATATTTCCAGGTTTCTGAAGCAGTGTATATTCTTGTAGTGAAAGCTGCCATCATAATGCTTATACATACGGGGTAGGATTATGATATGAGTGTTCTCTTTATGTGTTTCAGTACCTAACTTTTTTGGTTTTTATGCAAAGTACACATTGAATGAACCTTATCACATACACAGCATGAAAGGCATCATTAAATGAAGACAGCCTTTCACAACTCTGACTTACATCATGCACCCCACCAACCCAGCTTTGAAGAACCTTTTTTCATATGTTCATGAACTTAGCAGATTTATGTGACAGCTGTATCATTCTATTTTAAAGCATATTTCCAAAAATGACATTGGATCAAGACAAAACCCATAATAAGAAACTCACAGTCCTTCTTAGGTAGGAGTGAGCACCCAGCCAGTCAAGCACTGCTGGTTTGGGAATGCCTTGTCTCCAAGGCAGGCCACTGAAGATGAAATTGCACAACTGCACGTCTAGTGCAGGCCATGCCTTTCCTGAGAGGCTTCCTCATTCCACAGATGCTGCTTATGTCCAGAAAACATGCACCCACAGCACCCAGATTCTGAACTTCACAGCACAGAAGTGAACTCAGTTAAAATTCGAGCTGAAATGGGTAGTGAATGTCTTGGCATTTGTTTTGCATAGGTAGCCTGGAGGTTATAGCATATCTGTGTGCAGCAGCAAGAGGGGGTCCATGCATGTCTGCTTTCAAGCCAAGTGTGGCAGTTTGGGCTCACTGTGCCTGTCAGCATGTATAAAAGTCCCTAATGATCTTATGGATGAAATAAAGTGATCAATCTTGGCACTGAAGGCACAGCAAAGTTATTTTAAAAATGGATAGGTTATTTTGTTAAAACCTCCACTAGAAAGCTAGTACTTCTGGGAGTTGTGAATGTCGTTAAAATATATATATATATTCTAGCCTTTATGATGACAGTTAAAAATTTATTACAGCCAAATACTTTATGTCAACAATAAGCTACCGCGGTTTAAGGAAAATGAAAGGTTTTCCCCTGAGCCACTTGTGTTTTCTTTGAACATAACAAGAAATAAAGCTTAAATATTTGGGTTTGGAACTCTTGGTCCTGTTTGAATATTTGTGTTTCATACTTTTCAGAAATTAGTGAATTTTGGTGACCTCATTTCTGGTCACTTTTTTTCCTAAATGGAAAGGTTTATAATAAAATGTGCTAGTATCAGGAAAGGAATCTGCAGTTTCATAGTGTTTTGCATTAGTAATAAAACATAAAGATCTGTTCAGAGCAAATCGTTGTGGCAGTAAGGGGCTCCTGGGTTTTCTAGCTTCCATCCTGGCTGAAAAGCAAGCTGACCTGTGCTATTGTCTTGTCTCTATCTTCTTTTGGGGGCGTGCATTAAGTCATATGAGTCTGAACAACCAAGCACAATGCAGCACTTGCCAGACCATTATGATTTATCTTTCCTTAGGCATTGGGTAAAATGTATTAACTTAAACCCTGAGTGTTGTTCCAGTGCAAATACAGGAAGGAATTAGAGCTGGCCCAGTGTTAGTGCAGAGGAAGTGAGGACTTTGCATCTTCTGGTCCTTTCTTCATTTGTGCAAGTGATGGCTGCAACAGGAAACTTAATAAAACCTCTGATCAAAGCACTGCTGGACTGCCCAGCAACATTGTTGTAGCTAAACTGTGGACGAAATAGCAGAAATAATTTTATCAGGCAATTGAATGGATTCATTTTATGTAGGACTTTGAATCAGTTGTTGCTTCTGCTTTTATTTCTGCATGTATTTTTTAGGCTTAGTGGCTACATGAGAGGATAGAGTTGTAGAAGTTCAGAATATCTCTTGACACTGGCCCTCCTTGTTTTGTGGGGATGGGCAATCCGATTACAACATTGAACAGGGCACCTGTGCCTTGTTTTTTTTTAAAGGAGAAAATTGAACATGCAGTGATGCTCTGGGCCAGAAATTACTGTCCAAGTAAACTGCAGTACTTATGAATGAGGCATAATAGATTTGTCAGGGCTATGACCTATTTCAGTAACTGTGAAAAAGGAATAATGTTAAGGTGTTAGAGAGGAGTCAAGGCATGGGGCTTTTTTTCACTGAAACCCTGGGCAGTGAGGAAAACATGAAGGTAATACTTCAGTCTGAAAATAAGAGCCTGGGAACACAGTCAGGAAGCAACCTTTAGCTCCATTTCTCCCTAAATTATTTGCATTCTGTAAAAAGAAATATGTTTCATATATTCATGATATTGGAACCTCGGATTAAAATTGAAAGCCTACAGTGAAGCTCACATTTGCAGAACAGAGCTTTATCAATTACTTCTCTTTTCTGACAGCAATGCCTGCTTTTCCAGAGCAGCCCCCCATGTGTTCTATCCTTTTGCCTCACAGGCACACTGGAGAAAAATGTGTTAGCTAAGTTTTTGCCACGCTACCCAAGGAAATTATAAGGAAATGGTCCAGTTCAAAAATTCTACTAAATATCGTGTATTTTAATTTTAAAACTGTTAGGACAAAATGTTAGTGGTGAGTAGATCTTTTATTGTCTAAGTGCATACCTCCTCTTAAAAATAACCATAGAACCAAAATTATAAATGTTTTACTTCATTCACATTTTTTGCTTCCACATAAAGTGGAAATTGCTTGCACTGACTGTCTCAGAGCACACAGAGGCTAACAGTACAAGTGTAAACTGTCATCTAAGTCTTTTTCTTCTCCCTGACACTAGAAAGGTTATGTCCTGAAATAATGTATTTAGCAAATGATGAGCCCTGTAAGACAGGACCAGGGCTGGAAGGATTGCAGACAAAATGTGCTCAGGGCTGGAAACAGTCACACAGATTGGAGACTAAACCCAAATGCTGCCTGTCCAGGAGAGTTTTATATTGATGCCTCTGTGATTGGAAAGAAGAATTTTGCAGCCAAATACTCTTTTGATTTACATTCCTGGAAACAACACTGATTTATGGAAGGTTTTGCAATATAAATATCACAGTTTATTTTTGGTTTTAAGGCTTTAAACTTCAGTAAGGTGCATTAAGGATCCTTTCTAGTTTGCACTGTATTTTGTCTTATATGAATCTGGTTACTCTGTGTACCTCAGTGTACCTGTCTTTACAGCAACCCTGAGCAAAGTGGGGTATACTGCAATATTTTACACCTGAAGTATTGAAATACAAGAAATGTAAAGGTGTTCTAACTCTGTACAGTTAAGTATGTTTCTAAGAGAAACCTCAAGGGTTTCTAGCAGCCCAGCTATTAGCAATGGCCATAAAAAGTGAGAAACATCATTCATAGGAAAATTTAGCCCATCACTAAAGGGTCTTGAAAATCTGACCCAACACAATTTGGGCAAGATCATGCAAAGTAACAACAGCACAGAAGGGAATTGATCCATTTCTCAGAAAACGTTGCATTGTACATAACCCTTAAAATATATCTTTTTTCTGGTTTGTTTTGGTTTTTTGTTTGTTTGTGTTGTGTTGGTTTTTTTGTTTTTTGGTTGGTTGGTTGGTTAGGTTTTTTGTTTGGTTCGGGTTTTTTTTTCCATTTAGATTATTTAGTAAATAAATTCTGACAATTTAGGAAGTAATTTTTGCTTTGGTTCCTTCCTGTTTACCTTTCAGAGTGAATCATTTGACGTGTGTTCTAATTCCACTGGATCAAGTATGGCTTTTCATTCATTTCATAGCTATATAGCTTGCTGAAAACAATAAGGCTAGTAAAGAGCAAAAGGGAGATGCTAGAGGGAAGGTTTAATTCTTTAAATTATAAAGTAAATTGGCAGTGACTGCACACTGAGACACATCTTAGTCCCCATGTACTAATTGGATGCCACTTAAAAACATTATGAGAAAAGTATATGAAACTCCAGGTCTTCCAGTCTGAGTATCATCCTGGTTTTATACTGATATTAATGACCACAGGTTGGGTAGGGTTGGTTTTTTTTTTCTTTTTCCCCCCACTGTGGTGAAAGTAAGATGCCTGAAGGGAAGCAGAATTAATTAAAGTTTCTGATGAATATTGGACCACTACTGGCATTTGCCTCGGGATCAACAGGTAGGTTCTTAACTTTGTGAGGGAAAACATTATTGAAGAAGGTTGCATTCCTTGTGCAGATCAAGTTGTGCTTTTAAAAAATAAAAGAAGTCAGTTGGTGGTCTTGCTTTTAATTATCGAAGCTGTGAGAATTCAAATGACATATTTGCCTCATTTACTTAGAAGATATTCTTGTATTTATTAAATCATTTGAAGAACATCTGTAACACTTTGATAAGATTTTCTTTCTCATCATGGGAAGCAGGCTGCATTTCAATACCAGGAAGTACTAGTATTACCAAGTGTTTACTACTCCATTTACAGGGAAACTGTGCTATGTAGAAGTAAAATTCACCAGAATTTGGAAATGTTTCATTTTGTAACAATAGTGGACATAAATCCAATACTGGGATTAAAGGATCCAGACTACAAGCTACCTGTTTCTTACCATTTTTTACCCAGGAATTCCCTTACAAAAGCAAAAGCCTATAGAGTCATCTCCAGCAACAGTACAGTTGAGATGACAAGGAAGAAATAGAGCATTTTTAACACCAGCTGTTAAATGACTAAGAAGAAAGCGATGCTGTCTTTCTGTACTGTTTATGGGTCAAATAAAAATATAGAAACAGACAATGTGCTTTAGATCAATCAAAAATAATTTTTAAACAGTTTGAAATTTCATGTCATTGATGCTTTAAGGCTATTCTGGATTGTGAACGCCTTCCTTAGACACACAGGACAAGTCATTTTTACATGTGACTGTGGTTTAAAAATCAAAGTTCATGTGACCAGGCAAAGCCACAAACAGAGTCCACAGTATCAGACAGAGCAGGTGAATATGTGTATACTTTTGTTTACTGTAGGAATCCAAAAGTTAAACTAGAATTTCTAATAAAGTTTTACAGGAAGCCTTCTTTTAAAAATTGAGAATACCAGAGTAAATCTCCCTTAAAAAGGTTTAATCATATATTACGTATTGTTCTGCTGGAAAATACGTATGTGGCATAATAAATAAAGTAGGAATTCAGTTATTAAAATGTGTGAGCATGTACAAAGCTGCATATGCATATACATATCCATATACATGTGTATATGTGCATGCAAATATCGATATTGTCTCTGTATACATAAAAGCTTTTTTAGTTATCTGTGGTTGTGTGTTCACAGAAATAAATACCTGCATATATCTATAACCTTTCTCACTTCAGAAAACACAATAATTACATAAAATTTATTTCCCTATGTTTCAGAGGTAGTTTTAAGAAAATTTACTGTAAATTATTAAGCACCTTAATTCCTCCTTAATTTCAGTCTGGGGGTATTATGTCTCCTAAATTGTTTATATATATATATATATATATATATATATATATATATATATATATATATAATTATGAACTTATATTTTTCATAGTAACTTTTTATCTTATAAGGAAAAAATAAACAAAGCTAGCATGTGTAGTGTAAAGGAACTTATGTAGTGGGATTTTTTCAGCCTTTTGTTATGCTTTTTCAGATTATTTGACTGATGTTTAATTGGTTCATCAGTTAAATACTACTAGTCCAGCAGTTGAAATCAAATCACCTGAAAGTTAAAAGGTCATGTTAATACTATATCTCTAAATGTTACAGAAGAAAGTCAGCAATGAAACTCCTACAGATAATCAGAGAAGGGGCAGGGCCACTGTGTTATTGATAGACAAAAGGAACTGCTGGATATCCTGTCTCCATAAAACACTAAAATATTTCAAGAGCTGCTTTCACCTGTGGGTAATCTGTAGAGTAGCAGTGGACACTCATATGTTCACTATTTTATTTCTCACATTTTTAAATCAGCAATGCCCAACCCATTTTATTATTGCTGGAATTTTTTCATTTGCCCGGGTCTCAGTTCTTTCTGTATCTCATCCTCTTCCTGAAGAAGACATTGATTTTAATCTTTTCCTTTTTAAGTATTTATTTATGCTCTTTCATTGTCCATAGGCACTACTTGTAAAGAACCTGCTCTGCTAGACATCATATAAACTGAAGTTTCAAAAAGCAGTCCCTGCTCCAGATATGCCAATTTCTTCTCAGTCACCTTTCTAAGTTGCTCTATTTCTTGCCATCAGAACAGTGGGCTATAAGCTGATAATTTTCTACTTATATTTCCTTTTTCCTCCTTTTTCTTCCTTATGTCTCTCTTCTACTCTATCCAATTTTTCTATCAAAAACAGTCACATCCACAATACTCTAAAAACATATCCATTCTCATAAATCTTCAGAATAACTTGCTCAATACTTCCATGTACTGCACAAACTGCTGCTCTTCTCTCAGAGCACTCTATGTCTTTTGCCCTCATTTTCCTGCTATACCTCAGTCTATTTTACTTTTTCACCTTTTCATTTGTAATATCTTGTTGCAACAGTCTGCTGTGACCATACCCTAAAATTTTACTCTTTACTCTTCGAAGCAGTTCGTGAAATGAATGATTCCTTAAAACATGCTAATGGGAATACTTTCTGCCTTTTCTCTTTAACTGTTAGCTGCTACAGCCTTCTGACTACAAATTTCTTCCAGGCTGGATTTCTATTCCCTTCCATTTAGGTTTTGCCATCTAAATTCTATCAATTGTTAGGCAATTGCAATACCATGTAGTGATTTAATAAAAAATATGTGAATGGAAAATATAATATTCACTTCTGAGGAACCATGTGCTGCTCCTGTAACTTAAAACTCCATATTCCAGCTAGCCACCATTTTCCATGGGCAAGAGAAACCCTGTTAATGTGCACACCAACTGCTAGAGGTTTCTGTGGTGCTGAATCCACAGCTGAAAACACAGCTCATACCTTTGGTTTTGTGTATTTTGTTTTATATAACTGTTGTAGAAATAATAGAGCATTACAGAATATGACTTGCATCAGTCAATGCTTTTTTTTTCTCATTCTCTCAAAAAAGCATTTTGTTTTTGGTTTTAAATACTGCTGTTCCTACTAAAACTGTGACTGCAACTAGCTGTATCTTTGGTTACAGGAGAGACAAAGAAATATGTTATTTACTCAGATGGGTATCTACAGCTTGTAATTGTATGCAATATTGTCTGTCATTCAGATACCCTATACATTTTCACTGTCCTTAAATCAGTTTTGCTTGTTGGGCTGGCAGTGTTCTCCTTAAATATGTATTGCTTTTAAAAGTTGTAAGTAATGGAGTTACTCCATTTACTGAGTTGCCATCATAGATGATTCTCTATATTAGGAAAAAAATGTTTTGTCTACTTAATAATAAAAGTGTAGTTAGATGTCCAATTAACATTGAACAGGTGTTTTGGAAACATACCTGGTCAATTTCTAACACTGTTGTGATGTTCAGTTCTGTTACCAAACAAAAGCATCCACTTGATTTTTTATAGAAAAGAATAATATTAGTGATGTACTTTGCCTTGAGATGTCTGCTCCCTCTGGTTCACCTGCTCTTTGGATAAATTTTATATTCACAAAAACTCTTTACTTGAAGCTCTATGCACTTGCTGTGGAGAGTAAAGCCTTTCCTGACCCCAGTGGTCTCTTTACACTGTTCAAGGGGAATTGTTGTGGTGTTCATGATGTCTTGACTGTCTTACCCTTCTCCTCTCTGCATTATTTTAATTGACTCTATGTTGTGGCATCCCAGCAAGTTCAGTATGCTGAAGCCCCAGAGGGAGCTGCAAGTGAAAACACCTTGTTCTTCTAAGAACTCCAAACTTTTTTTACTGGCTGC